>NC_142389.1:780000-882500 GCF_059441005.1 Hippichthys cyanospilos | reverse complement strand
TGAATTCATCGAACGTGCATAACTGTACTTGACACAAATTTGCAAAAGACGGCGTTGCTTGCAAGATGGCGGTGGGGGGGGGATTTACCCAATGTTGAAAGCGAGGGGTTGCGAAAAGTTGAAGCCACCGCTAGAAGGCGCAGACGAGGCAGGGGGGGCCGCCGCCCCCGCTCCAAAGTTGAAAACCCCCGTACTGTTGGTGGACGCAAACGCGTTGGCTCCCCCGAACTGAAAGCCTCCACCTAAAAGAGCAAAAAAGTCTTCAAAGCGCCCTGTAAGTGAAAGGGGCCGCCGGGATCGGGGCCCACCTTGCGCGGAGTTGGCGGCGGCACCAAAGGCGGGGGTGGAGTTGGCCTGCTGGCCGAAGGCGGGCGCGGCGGCCGGCTTGGCGCCGAACGCGGGGGTCTGCGAAGCGGGCGAAGGGAAGGGCGAGCCGAAAGACGAGCCGAAGGCCGGCGCCTGATTGGCCCCGAACTCTGTGACGTTAGAGGAGCTGACGAGGAAGGGGTTGGAAGCTGCGGGAGGACAGGAAATGATGTCAGAGGAGTCGGACGCTCATTCGAAAGCTTATAGCGATATTCATTGGCCGATAATATCGATATCGGGGGTGTGCTCATATAGATGTCAATGCAGTGCAGCTTCTCAAAAAAATAAACAGTTTCGCTAGTATATCAAAATGTTTCCTGTTTTGTCAGTCGTTCATATACATTCCAAAGAAAATGTTTTTTTGTTAAACATTGTTCAATATATCACCATATGTGTCGCAATGCACCACAAAGATTTCCAAAGTCAAGGACCGGGGGCCAGATCGGGCTCGCCACATCATTTCGCCGAGCAAACTTGCCAGCCGCTCAGTTTGTGAACATACCCAAAACCGCAAAACAGACAAAATTGCCCCCCCCCACCCCGATTTTTTGAGTACGGTAGTTGAATGGGCTTAACTCAGAGGAGCAGTTACAAACCTGCAGATGGGGTGGCAGATGGCGCCGATGCTCCAAAGTTGATGGAGGGCGGCGCAGGGGACGCGGCGGCGGCGCCGAAGATGAAGGGTTGCGTTGGTTGAGGCGGGGCCGAGTTGACGGGGGCAGCCGACGGGGTGTCCTGGCTCTGCCCGAAGACGAAGGCTTTGGCGGGCGGCGCGTCGCTGGCTGCCGGGGCGGCGGCTTGACCAAACAGGAAAGTGCTGGGAGTTGCGGCGGGGGCGGGGGCGGGGGCGGGCGGGAGCGGCTGGGAGCTGCCGCTGCCAAAGAGGCCGGTGCTCGAGGTGGACGAGGCGCCGCTGGTCGTGGTGGCGTTGCTTCCCATGAAGAAGAATGGCATCTTGGGAGCGTCAGAAGCTGCAGACAGCAAAAGAACGATCGAGTTTTCGCTACATTTTGAGTGCGTCCACATCAACGACAAGAAAAACGACACGTTTTATGACAAACTCAAGAGATGTGTCTATATAGTCACATTTTCCTGCCAAACACGCATACAATCTTTGTCCTCTACAACAAGGCCGATTCTTGCATTACTGACGCTGACTTATAGTATATCAGTATGTGTTTTACACAGCCCCCAAGTGGCCAGAAACAGGAGATGAATGAATTAGGAAAAGGTGACCTCTTTTTAATGCATACGAGTCAAAGTCCAGTCCTCGAGGGCCGGTATCGTGCATGTTTTTGACGCATCACTCTCAAACGCACCTCATATAAATGATGAAGATCATTTTCAAGCTCCTACAGAGTTTGCTAATAAGTAAGTCATTAAAATCAGGTGTTTTAGGGAAAAACCTGCAGGATACCGGCACTCGAGGACCAAGGGATGACACCTGTGTTTTTATTATGGTTATGTTTATACAAAGTGTAATATTATAAGGCAGGGATAGGTAGTAGTACCCGAGTCCTGACTTGGACTCAAGTCCGGGTTCGACATGTTCCCCGCCCACCCCCGGACTTGACTCAGACTCCTTGGTAATTAACTCACGCATTTCTTGGACTCAGGTATTGGACTTGAACATTTTTCTACTGACTCGATTGTGTCCAACTTATTAATCCTGAAATTGAATGTCAGGTTTGCCAAAAGGCAGCTTCTAAAATGGCTTTACCATACATTTGAGAACATTGAAAAACCCAGCAGATTGTGTTTGGAGACAATTTTGGACACACAGGGCACTACGTTGACGTTCGACACTGGACATTTGATACTGGATTGACTGAATGCCATTTGCAGTCATTTCACTGGTGAAAGAATTTGCAATATGAGTGTTCTGTCTCGTGGAATGAATTCAAAGGCAACGCTTCAATGTTCAGATAGTTTTGACTTTTTTTTGTTTTACTGTGTGTTAGTGCTGTGCTTTGTAAAGCGCCTTGGATTTCGTGAAAGGCGCTATATAAATGTAAGCATTATTATTTTATATGTTACTGTCACGCCATTGTTGTTTGTGTGTATGTGTACAACTATATACCTGCAGCACTTTGTCCAAAAACAAAAGTGGAATTTGCAGATTTTGATATCGACGCGTCACTCTTATCAGCTGTATTTCCAAAAGCAAAAGCAGGTGGCGCCGGTTGCTGCTGATCCGCCGGAGCACTTGGCTTGCTGAAGGAAAAGCCCACCGACACGGTAGGGGCAGGGGCAGGGCCAGGGGCAGGGTCGGCCTCCTTACTGGTGCCGCCGAAGAGGAAGGGCGAAGGAGCAGAGGTGGCGGATAACTCCTTCTTCTCCTCCTCCGGTTTCCCGAAGGCGAACGCGGGGGCGGCAGGCTTCTTGTCGGCGGAAAGTGATCCAAAGTTGGGCCCACCGGGCGGCGCAGAAGAGGCAAGGGTCGGCGTCCCAAATGCGGAGCTGGCGGTGGTTGCGGTGGTGTCGGTCAGCACGCTGCTGCCGCCGCTCTTCTCTGAAGAAGAAGCGGGCGTCGTTACAGCAAGAGAGGACGACGTGGTTGCGATATCTGCCGTTTTTTCCTGGGGCTTCGAAAGTCCAAAGCTGAAGGACGTTTTCAAGGAGCTGCTACTTTCTGTGCTGGATGACCCTGCCCCCAATGAGACGCCGCCGCTGGATCCGAACTTGAAGCCGGCTCCGGCCGCTTGCTCTTCTGGCTTTTTATCATCGCCGGGAGCGATCCCGAATTTAAAGCCCTCTGACGAGGTGCTGAACTTGAAACCCAGTGAGTTATTGGTATCTTTCGAAGGGGTTTCTGTCGAGGGGTTTCCGAACGGGATTCCAAACTTGAATCCTCCCGACGAGGAGGAGGGGACTGATTCCGACGTGGCCACGCCAAATTTGAACGCTCCAGGTGCAGACTGCAAGCTGCTGTTGGATGTGCCAAAGGTGATACTTCCAGAAGTCGAGGTAGAAGAAGATCCTTAAGATGAAAAGGTACAAGAAAAAAGAGTAAGTCTCTGCAACAATCAACGATGACCCCTACACTTGAGGTCTCCTTGTTACCTTGGGCCTGCGTTCCAGGTTTGTCTGCCTGACAAGCCACGCACTTGATGTCGGCAGCCTTGTTCGACAGCAGACAAGTGTCACAGTCCCAGGAGTTCTCTGGCTTCTTGAACTTGTCTCCAAAGCCGAACGACGGCGTGCTGACAGGTACAGGGGAAGCCCCTGTAAAGAAAAATACATATCTGTCATATTTTGGCCCATTTTGGGGCACGCGACCAATCCTCCATCAATGAAAATGTTGAATGTTCACCGTTATGTGCTCAGGCCAAAAAAATGAATGTATTAGTCTGGCATCGCCTGCTGCAATCTTGGTGCGGTTGTGAGGTCTGATTCCTTGGTGGTTTACCAATCTACATTTCAGATGTTCCGTTTTCAGGCTTTCCTTGAAGGCCCCTTGTTTCACGGTCAAAGTAACTAACTATTGAATACAGTAGTTTGTGAATTGACACGGACTCATGATTGTCTACACGCAAGGTGCACTGTGTTGATGATTTTGGTCCCCTCAGTTTTAAATATTTTAAAACGTATATCTTGTGAGATCTAATAACAATTACAAAATCCTTATTGCCTTAAAATGACATTAAGCTCAGGGAGTGAATATTAAAAGAATTTTCTTGAGCAACCGTCCTCCAAATTCAAAAACATTTCGCACTGTTAAGAATTTCATGTAAGGTGCACACCTGGTTTGGGGGTCGTGTCGGCAGTGTTGTTTTGTACCAAACCGACGTCGGAGTCCGACGAGCCCTCCGTTTTCTTGAACTTATCTCGAAATCCAGCAAACGGTGTTGTGGGGGAGGCGGCGGCAGGGCTGGCGGGGGTCTTGACGGCGGAAAAAGGTGACGGCCGAGAGGACGAGGCTTTGAGCCCCGTGCCAGGCTTTGCAGTCTCGCAGGCTACACACTTGACAGCTTCGGGCTTGTTGAAGACCAGGCACGTGTCGCATTCCCAAGTCGTCATCGATTTGGAGAAGGGCGAGCTGACAGCTGTGCTGTTTGTGATGCTCTTGGGCTCCATGAGTGGTGCGGCGGCTGTTTTATTGTCATTGGTCGCAGCACCGGGTTGCGGGGCCATGCAGCACACGCATTTTGTATCCGACGGCTTGTTTTGCACCAAGCAGGTATTACAGCTCCACCCAGCTGGGGCTTTGAACAAGTCACTTAGGCCTGTAGAGGAGGATGTAGTGGATGCAATAGTAGAGGTGGTGGAGGTTTGGACAGTGGACTGCATGGAGGTCTCCGATGACTTTTGCACCGTCGTTGAGGCAAAGCCTGGAAAAGATAAACAAGTTCAAATTCAGATAATGAAAAATAACCGGAATTGTGTGTGTGTGTGTGTGTGTATGTATATATACACACACACACACACACACACACACACAAAACTACTGAACCATTTTGGTGGTTGAAAGAAAAATTAAACAAATAAATAAATAGAGTTCATAAATGGCTCTTGTTAACACTTACTGACAGTCCACATGCTTAATGTATCATACGAAATGTTCATACATACATTTTGAGAGGCTGAAAGTAAAAATATATTCATAAATGGTTTTGTTCTGACATTTTTTGGTGGGGGGGAAAAAAAAGAAAGAAAAAAGTGTGTACTATGTTTTTCACAAGCTCCCATGGGTTAAAGGACTGTAAGCTAATCAAAACAGCGACAGCTACAGATGTTCATAATTAATGTAAACGAGTACCTCGAGGGGTGTCAAACATGATTACTTAAATTGAAACTGAGTCTCAAGGATTAGTTTGCAAGTATGCTGATGCGGTCGCTCCACAACGTTGTGTGACTCAGTTCTCCTTTATCATTCCAAAAATGAGTAAAAGGAATGGGCTCATTGTAATATGATGTCAGGCCCCATCTACGGTGTAGTTAATAGATGTGGACCTGTGTTGTGAGCCAGTACATTTTACCGGGTGTTTTGAGCAGGTCAAGCACGCTGCCCTGCTTCAGTGTCTTCGCTGGTTTGAAAGGACCATCAAAGTCTTCCGTGCTTGCGTTTGTTGATACTTTTACTTGGGAAAAGAAGCACACACACCCGCATGATCAAAACCAAACTGGCCGATCTCATGCAACCCACATTATTAAATGAAAATAAAAAGTTTACCTTGTGCCGATATGGGTGTGGCCAGTTTTCCATTTGACATGGAAGGGCCAATTTTTGTTACAGGGGCACTGAATGTGAAACCAGCCTGAAAAAACAATAAGTATCAAAGGCAATTCAGTTTTTCCCCCCTCATGGTTAATTGTACTTGCTTTTTCCTGCAACTTACATCTGTACACAGTTCTACGTCATTTTTTGCTGGGCTTACATTCCGAGTCTCCCACAAATTACGATGATTATAATATATCAAGAGCAGTGCAAAATATGTACGAGAGGTGGAGGTATTGTTTTTGTCTCTTTCAAGAAGCAAAGGAGCACTTACTGTCGGGGAGAAGTTAGGAGGACTACCAGGAGTGACTTTGACAATGGGCGAGGAGAATGTAAAGGGTACACAAGGAGGTGAAGTGGGTGTCACCTAAAGAAGGAGGAAGGAGAGAAACAAGCTAGGTTTTGGGACCATATCTAAAACTTCAATGATTATGTTCCATTAAAAAAAAAAAAAAGAAAAAAAAAAAGGGGCGGACCTTATTTGTCACCACTTCCTTGATAGGGGTGATGGTAATGCTGGAGGTGGAGGAGGTAGTGACTGGGGGCATCGGGGAGGAGAAGCTGAAGGTGGGCAAGGCGGATGAGCTGATAGGAAGTGAGATGGCTGGGAGGTCTGGCAGCTCTGCTACCTAAAGATAAATCAACAGGACATCAGGACATTAATTAAAAAAAAAAAAAAATTAAAAAAAAAACAACAACAATTGGCAAATCTTCACTAGCATCCGCAGACAACACCCCCCCACTATCTGCAACTATTGCAAAACTATGCAAGATGGCATGGTGAGAAGATATCTACCTCATCATCCTCAGTGCGTTTGGACGATGGCCGTGTGGTCTTCCGTTCTCTCTTCTTCTTGCCGCCTCCGGAGCTTCTGGCGGCGGGTGTGCTGGATATAGGATAGGTGGTGCCGCCTGAGCCAATTGTGCTTTGAGAAGGGTCTAGAGAGCTTCTTTCTGGTAGTAGGGGTGATTGTCTCACAGGCTGTGGAAAACGCAAACAAGAATCAAAATTTAAGAAACGGTAATTGGCTGTAATTTAGATAGCAGAAATATCCAACCTTGTCTCTGGGCGTTCGGGTTGGCCCACCCGGGGTCAAACTGGGCCTGAAGGAGACAGCGCGGTGCGCAGAGGCGGATATGGTGGCAGGGACTACCAGCTTCTGCACTGGCGGGAGATTGGAATCCAGCTAAGGAAATACCAGTATTTATTTATTTTTAACCAGGTTGAGATTTCAAGTAACATTAACCAAAAACTGCAGCGGCAAAGTGGCAGTCCACAGCTGTGCGTGTGTGTTGTTGAAAAGTGACACAGCTGTCGCACAGCTGGCATGGCCTGCCAGTTGTTGCTACAAACACTGCCAGGCTCACATAACGAACTCTCTGTTCCCAAGCAGAAACTCACACTTGGCTACAAACAAACAAATTTGTCTGTATATATATTGGAATAAGTCAAAATGAAATAATGTACCCGTTTCTTTTTAGGCTGGAAATACGACACATCAAGATCGCTGCCATCCCTTGACTGCAAAGACAAAATATTTGTAAATAAATACATTCACAACAACAGTTCATTAAAACTCCTGAAGGGGCATGATTTTGCCGAACTAAGAGCAAGGGAAAAAAAATGGCTGACACTTTTTCAAATTACCATTGATAAGGGTGATGATACAGTTGCTGGGATCCTCTTGGCATCCTAGAGACGGGAAGAAAAAAAAATGTATGAGGCATATTTGAAAGTCAATTTGTCAATCTGTTTACTATGTATTCGTACCGCCAGAGGACTGGACATGCGCTCCAAAGATTGAAGGATGCGTCTGGCAGTGGCGCTGGTCACGCCACAGGGCTGCGCGCCGGCCGGCTTGGCTTTAATCTGCCTCCTCAGTGGGGCCTGAAAAATCACACAGGGGTTGGGGTAAATGTGACTTTGAGGGTATATGGTTTGAAAGGGTGGGGGGTTGACTGGTGACTGGCATGAGTCGAAAAGATGCTGGGGGTTGTCCACATGTTGCAACGCTAATACATCATAATGAATTGTGATTGTTTATGTAAATGAATATATCTACGCACGTAAAATTTTGTATAAGTTCTTTAATTGTCATAGATTTGATTTCTTGTTGATGTGTACTTGATGTTGCAAATTATTTCATATATGGTATGTATATATACATATGTATACATACGTGTGTGTGTGTGTGTACACAAACACACACACACACACACATAAGGGTGTTCATGACAATTCCTGTAAACAATATCCACGGCTTTGCAGGAAGCGTGGTTCCTGGGGGCTTACCTGGTACGGCGTTCCAGGTCGAGTGCGAGCGCTCCTGACCGCAGCCGCTCCACCGTATGTGGTCTTCCCGGGGTAGAAGGGGGAATCTCCTAGCTGACTGCAGTTCAGCCCTGTACTGTTCAACGTGGACTGGGTGGGTGAGGGGCATTTAAGTCGTGTTAGATACTGGTCATTGTTAGATACTGGTCATTATTATCAGAATCATTAGAGACACAGACAGATGTAAGTATTAGATGTAATTTTTTGCCTATATTTTTAGACTGGCTCCTTCTGACAGGGGCTCAGTTGAGTGAATTCCGGAAAAGACTCACATTGGCTGAAGGGCCAAAGACAGACAGGTTGAAGGCAGGCCTTTTCAGGCTTGACTGAGAGGGCTGCGGCACAGACACGGTTCTGTCCATGTCTGGTGACCAAAGCTGTGGAAGCGATGCTGTCTTAGCAGTGGGCACGTCTGAAAGATAGAACATCAGGTAGTGTCTCATTAAAAATAAATACACAAATTAAAAATCAATCAAATATTGTATTTTGTTAAATACTTCAACAAATGTAATATTTTAAATAACTTAACACAGTCATTAATGGCTGAATCGCAGGCCTCAAAAAGGCCTGACTTGTTTGATACGCTATTTTCCCCTCTAGTCCTGAACTTGAACCCACTTCCTGGTAGCGTACCTTTGTCAGAGGCGCGGGAAGAGAATCCACTGGTGGTGGAGATGTTGTCGTCCTCGTGCTGCGACAAGTTGTCCTTGTTCTCTTTGACCAGGGAGAAGCCAGTGGTGATGGGCCCAGGCGCAGAGGAGGTGGAGGGCTGCGAGAAAAGGTAGTCGGAGCTGGCAAGGGTCTGCGACGAGGATTCCAACGGCGAGAAGTGGAGATGGGAGTGGCTGAGCGGCGGCCGGGACAGCACGTACTCCTGAAAGTTGAGGGATGCCCGGCTGGTCGAGGGCTCTGCGTTGGGAAAAGCGCTTGCTCAGAATAATATTTACAAAACTCAACCAAACCGTTGAGATGGCACATGATGATGATGAAGTATTTTTTGGGGCTATGTTGCAATTAATTTGCTCCTAATTTGCAAACTGCACCGGTCCTGTCACAGTCATAAAAAGCATTGAATCGGATTTACTGCTACCCAGCAAAAACCCTGTTAAAATGTCATGTACCTTCAAATGATTACGACTGTTTTAGTGGACACTGGATTCAGTACATCAACTACAAATCAACGCTATTTTTTGTGATCAATCTCACAGATTAAAAAAAAAAACAACTAACCAGTGTTACTGGTACTAGGCTCGGGCGAGTGACGTCCATCCAGAGAAGGCGGTCCCTCCCTGCCGCCGTTGGGAGGAGGCAGCAGGCAGTTCTCAGTCACATCTGCAGCTTCTCCTTCGCCGTCACCACCTCCTCCTCCACCACCTCCTGCTTCACCTTCGGGAGCCTCTTTGTTCTTGAAGTAGTTCTGAAGCCAGGAGGGAACGATGCTTTTGACTGTGTCGGTCACTCGGCTGATCAGGCCTGATGGCTGGTGAGGGAAACATGAGTGGAAAAATCATTATTTACTAGTTGTGCACAATGACTGACACATACACACACACACACACACACACACACAATGTGCACACACAAATTAACATAAAAAAAATCTTTAAGCGGCATTTGTCAAAAATTTTCTCATATACAGGTATTTGGCAGCTCAAAATAAAAAAAAAAAACTCCCTGAGACAGTTGAGGAAAAAAAGGGACATTTAAGAAAGGAGAAACAACATATCATTGAGGTTGAAAATGGACTGCTTTGTATGACACAAAGGAGTGGATGACAGAAAAAAAGAAAAAGTAGTTTTCTATTTTATGTTTGAATATTTTGATGTTGTTTACCTCAGTTAAACATTTGTTCATCGTGATTCAAATCACTGCCTCCCATGCCACTCACCAGGCCAAGGCCCATCCATTTGAAGCATTACACACTCAATGTCACAAATATTTAAAGACAGTTTGGAACATAAGCATGGTAACTTTAAGCGGACAACAATAATGCCTCAAACTAAAATCTTCATGTTTAATGATGCAATTATCAATTAGTATCTGATTAATCTGTAGAATAATTGGTAAAATAATCTGATCCTGAATCTATTATATAGCTGCAGCTTTTACATTAACTATTATCTGGGCTATCTGCCATCCATTTTGGGTTCATGCAGCTGTGAATGTTCATGCAACAAATTGCTTCGCTTGCAGATAAGCAGATCGATCTAACGCAAACATGCAAGCACTTTCTTCCTCTTTCTGAAGCGCAAAGTCAGACGATTATTTCTGGACATCTGGCGAGACTCTGCAAATTTGCATTTATATTTTATAAACTATAACGCCTGAGTGACAGCTTGGTTATTACTCGTAGGAGCAGCGCATTGTTTTCCTGTAGAAGCAATTCCTCAAGTCTAGTAAGAAAGTGGGTCAGTCACTGTATGCATGCTTCATGAGACAAAGGCAAATGAGGCTCCTTACAAGACGCCTGCATCTTTACACCTGTTTTGCAGTGTCATTCATTGATGAGCAAATTTTGGAATGCCTTGTTGCTGCGTAAAAGTGCAGTAAAAAAAAATCCCTAAATAAATTCATAATAACAATCGCAAAACACTAGGCTCTGGACCAAAGATTTAAATTTTGGCAAGCTTTATGTCTGAAAGGTCACTTAGAGTTTACTTACCAAATGAATGAGCGCTCTAAGATTTTAACAAATGTGCTTTAGTCCATAGCTGGTGACTGTAATAAATACCACTGCTTATCAATGATAGCTTCTAGAGAATTTTATGGCATTAATGAGAATATGCGAATACTAAATATCTTATTATCTAATCATCTGATCACATACAAAACATTCACCAAAAAAAGGGCATTTCCCTCAAAAACACACTCTTGAACCCATCATGCGATTTTCAAATTTTTTGACATAATCTACAAAGGTTGAAGTGGCCGCAACAAAGCGACCTGGCATTTTGACAAGGCATATACTTGCCTACAAAATGACATTTACATAATTATCCATGACTATTTTACAATATTTGTATCGGATGACCTCAGATGATGCACGTGTATCTGGACAATGTAAACAAATGAATCACACAACATATTGGGATGCAAAGTGGCGCTAACTGCAGGAATTTGATAAATCAATCAATGCCATGACACAACAGTGCTAGATGTTAGCCTGGAGGCTAATCAGCTGATTGAGATTGACTCAACCAACTAAATTCCATTTTGGGGATTACCTTCAAACTAAAACCTATGAAAAAGAGAATGGTGCAGCCAGGACGATCCAATCGCTGTTATGTTGATAAAAACTGCCATCTGTGGCTTAAGGTAAGACGAGTTGCAATGCAACCATGTGGGGCTTTTTTAACAGCTTCCTGCGCAATTCACGCCGGCTAACGCTAGCCAAACCCCCCACCCACGAAGCTCCCCCCGCCGCACAACTTCTACAAAATTTACGCCAAAAAGCCAACGACAAGCTTTTTTAACAAGGCCATGTAAAGATTTCTTACTACTAAAGAAGACTATTTGAAGAATACAAACACGTAAATCCACACTCAATGCAACAAGGCGATTTACAACAATGCGCCTGCTCGCTGGCTGGCTAGGTGTTAGCTTCGCTCCCGCGATAGCGACTTTGCTTAGCTATTTTTCCGCTAAAGACTCAAATAAGCCCGACTGACGCGAGTGTTGTCGGCATTCCATCGCGGCTGCGTGACTTCATCCGCTCGGGGCAAGTCAACGCGCTGACACGGGAGCTGTCCAAAAAGTGCGTTCGTTATCGCAGTTAAGCAACTAAAGCTAGCTCGCTAATGTGTTAGCATCCACTAGCAGGCTAAGAAGCGCGTGGAGGCCACGAGAAGGCCGCAAAATGTCTCGCTCAACTTTAAGCAAAAACACTGGCAAGAGAGCTCGCTGGCCTGGTCGTCATCACCGTCCACTCGGTTCGAGGCTTCTACCCGCAGACTTAGAGGGGGTTTACCTCCTTGCTCTTGGCGTAAGGTTTTGAGGCGACGTGATATCTCCTGCTTCTGATTTTCCCTCCACCCGTGGCCGCCATGGCTCTTGCGTCGAAGAGTGTGTCCAGTTGCTGTTTCGGCGCCGGATAGCTGTCATCCAGCACGGCGGCTAATGCCGCAAGGGATTTTGGTAAATGTAGTCGAATCCCCAAAGCTAAAACAAAGCGCTTGTGCTGAACAACTACCTGTGTATAAAAACAAAAAAAATACTGGTTAATGTATTAGTACTGATTCATACTTGTACTTGAATAAATTTTACAATAATACAAACTCATAGATAGATAGATAGATAGATAGATAGATAGATAGATAGATAGATAGATAGATAGATAGATAGATAGATAGATAGATAGATAGATAGATAGATAGATAGATAGATGGATAAACTTCCACGATTTTGTTTATTTATATATTTTGTAAAATGAATGGAATGGGGTGTTTTCTAAGCAAAACAAAGATGCAATGGAGAAGTTACAGACGGAGGTGTGGCTACAACGGAAGCACTTGGCGATACATTTTAATCAATCTGTCATACGAGTGTGTATGGCGTTAATGTAGGTCGCTTTTTTTCAAAAATGATGCATCAATTAATGAAAACACCCATTAAAATAAAAAAGAAAACATTGAAAACGGAACTTGTCAAGGACATATTTGATCAAATGATGAGGGAAACATTTAGGGGGGTTCAATTGTACTATTGGTGACGATTGAATTGCTAAAATCTACAACGTGGTCTACAAATAGGAGGCTCACCTTAATTTTATACTCTTAGTTCATTTTTTTGTATTGATTCTACATTCTTCTATTATGAAAGCAATGCTATAAAACCGAAAGCTTACGATTCCACACCCCTATTGGCAACTTGGTACATTCGGTATAATGACGTATTTCCGGGTGCTAGAAAAACTCCCAACGTGCAAAATGGTAACATTTGACATTGTGCGGAGTGTTTGATCTATGAAGTGGATTACAAATTTCAATTGATTTTAGACGGTACGTAAACGCGGTACGTAAACGCTGTTTCGCTAGCATCGTTCGCACCGAAGGTACATTACACTACAGTAATGAAGGTACATTACACCAAAAAAAAAAAAACGGCTTCAGCGTTATTTGCAGAAAGTCATGTAAAGTAAAATACAATTTTATATGTTGTTTAGTGCAAATGTTCCGTGTTTGTTGGGTAGTATCAAACTTATAACAATGTTTTCTTTTTTGTTTAGCGGAACCAAATGGCATCTTCCCGTATGCAGCTGTGTATCAAACACACACTTCTTGCTCCTCTCAAGACCGCGGCGTTGAGTACCTGCATTAAAGTTCATCATTGCTGTACAATCAGAAGACCTCTCCAGCCTCCAAATGTCCCTAGGACACAGACAACATCCCAACGAAGACAACACATCCGTTTTTACAGTGATTTGATTGCTGAACATCCTGAAAATAAAGACGACCCCAATCAGTTAATACACTCTAAGGATGCTATGCTGCTGAATGAAAGCTCCACATCGTTAGGTGTATAATCGTGGACCAAATATTTAAAAAACTTTTGATGGGGGTGACCATGCATCTTCTTGTCTTCAGATCTGGATGCTGCCCCCAGCTTGAATGCGCTTGAGGAGATCAGCGACAACGAGGCTGTAAGTCTCACACCTTTTCCGCCCATCCCTCCAGCATCGTCTTCTCTCAGAGATTACGTCGACCATTCGGAGACGCTCTCAAAACTAGTGCAGCTTGGTAAATAACAGAGAACAATGTGAACCATATCGTTTTGCTGTGATTATACTGACATCTCATCGGCAGGGGTGAACCTGTGGAAGCTGGAGCGGAGGCCCAACGTCGGCTCAATGCTGCTCCGTCTCGACTTCGATACGGACGTGGCTCCGAGGCTGCTCTTCCTCAAAGGCATCGGTGTGGACGAATCTCGTCTGGGCTACATCATCACGCGCAACCCCTTTGTTCTCACTGAGGATTTACAAAACCTTCAGGCTAGGTGACATAACATTTTACATTAAAAGTTGCTCCTGTTTGAGATAAGAACCTTTATCAACTTCATCACTATTTGTCCCATAACATTTGAACAAATATTAACCATTGCCGTGGACATTGAATCAGTATTGAATTAACAGTGTTTTCTCACTTCTGCGGCGAAGGGTGAACTACCTCCGGTCAAAGAAGTTCACGGCTGAGAACGTCGCATCAATGGTGTCCAGAGCTCCTTATCTTCTGAACTTCAGCGTGAAGAGGCTTGACAACCGTCTTGGTTTTTATCAGCAGCAGCTCGGCATCAATGCAGCCAACGTAAGCTTTTTCTCATCTTAAATATTGTTGTTTTAGGAAAGTGCACCATCAGCAGCTTGTCTGTGTGGTAAGAAGTTTTATTATTTGTCATTTTTGTCATTACTACAAAGCAGTGAAATGATCCAGAGGTAAACTGCAACATCACAATACAGACAGAAACAGCAACGGATGCAACAAAGACAATGTTTGTAATACGGACATATTTTTAGGTGGAAAATGAGGACAGTGTAACAGCAACATGCATTGTGTGCAAATTGGGCATTTAAAAAAAAAAATATACATATAGATTTTTTTTTCCTTGTTTAATCTACTGCTCCAGTAGCTAGGTCTAATTTTGTTGTTCAATAAAAAATAAGACGATTTGGATATACGTTTTTAGCTCCTGAGTGCATCACTGAGGTATTGGAATGGGGAGAGATCCTTAAAATCAGCTGACTCAGAGTCAGGCGTGAAAAAAAAAATGTGATAGGGACATCCTTATGAAGCTGATTGTGACACACAATGGCGTGATGATGTTTTAAACCAGATTTTTACTTTTCTAACCAGACTCGTAACATTGTCAGCCGTCTGCCCAGATTGCTGTGCGGGAGTTTGGAGCCCGTTAAAGAAAATCTCAAGGTGACACAATGACAAATTAGTACCCAAGTATTAACACAGTGACAAAAGTATACCTATATATAAATCGCCGTTCCAGATGTGCCAAATTGAGCTCGGCTTCAAAACCAACGAGATCCAACACATAGTCCTGGCTGTTCCCAAAGTCTTGACGGCCAACAAGCAGAAACTGACGCAAATATTCGACTTCCTCCACAACACCATGAATGTGCCGCATCACCTGATCGCCAAATTCCCACAGGTACAATCTTCTTCACCTGCAATCTTATAGTTTTCCCAAGTATCCATGTTGATTCTGAACCTGAACACCCTACAGGTCTTTAACACCAGGTTCCTGCGCATAAGAGAGCGCCACCTGTTCCTGCAGTACTTGGGAAGGGCAAACTATGACCCGGTTGAAACCAACTACATTTCTCTGGAGCGCTTGACGTCAGCTCCTGATGAGATTTTTTGCACCGAGGTGGCATCGGCAACGCCGGAAGATTTTTATCTGTTCCAGAAGACACTCTAAGTGGCGTAGGAGAAAATAAAACTATTAAAAACACATTGTACAAAATATTGGCATGGTGTTTTCATACAATCAATCATACTCCACTTATAGACAAATAGGCTACATTTATTCACAAGGAGGCAGGAGCACAGATTCGGACTCCTAAACTCAGAAAGGTGAGGTAAATGTGTTGACCACTTGTCTATATATTATCCATCTTGTTCATTGTCATATGTTTGTAAATGTACCGAGGAATATTCAAATATTCATCGTAATCATTAACAAGCAGAAAGTAAAATTTTACGTATTCTGAAAATAAAGTACAACGTCATTGTGCGCATGCGCATCTTTTTTAGCCATTTCTTGCCCATAGTGCAACGCGGTCCGTCCCACAGCTAACTCAACATGGCGTCGAGGGCACCAGGTAAAAATATCACTTCCGATTAAATTAAGTGTCTTTTCTTCACCAATGGGCATTGTTGATTCGGGCAAACGGGCTTGTTTTAAATTTACTCTTGATTTAGCTATTGTTTACATAGAACGCGTTATTATACTTATTTGACTCAGGTTCGTCCTCTATTTTGTTTGTCCTCCTTGCTAGCTGATGCTAATGGCTAACGCTAACTAGTCTGCCTAATGTGCTGCTAACATCTGGTTACTATTGACCGTATCTTTATTTTTAAGGGTCCTTTTTGATATTTAAAGTTTGCTTCACGCTATATTTGACGATATATTCGAGTACTGGTCGTGTAAAAGTCTAAGCTGTGTTATGCTGACTTTAAACAAAGATTGATTAAAAACCATATTGGGTTTAATTAATATTCCCTTTAGCGTTATGTGGTACTCTAATAAATTGTGGGGGGTTTTTTTCCCCTACAGTGGCTTCAGGCAGGCTTCTGTCCCGTCTACACAAATGGTACTACAACATGAGTGGCTTCAACAAGATTGGTAAGTCCCAAAAAAGGAAGACTGAGCCTAAAAAGCATTCAGAAGTTTCATATGGGTGTCCTCGTGTCAGGTCTGATGCGCGACGACACGATATACGAGGACAGCGACGTGAAG
Organism: Hippichthys cyanospilos; assembly: GCF_059441005.1. NCBI lineage: Eukaryota > Metazoa > Chordata > Actinopteri > Syngnathiformes > Syngnathidae > Hippichthys > Hippichthys cyanospilos. The sequence goes on along the minus strand of NC_142389.1, from coordinate 866,118 downwards.
GAGGCCCTGCGAAGACTCCCGGAGAACGTCTACAATGACCGCACGTTCCGCCTTAAGAGAGCATTGGATCTTTCAATGAAGCAGCAGATCCTGCCCAAGGACCAGTGGACTAAATACGAGGAGGTACAGAAATATATATATATTTTCTCCTCACACGCAACTTATCGTGGCTTTTTGTCTGTTTAGGATGTGCAATACCTGACACCGTATCTGGATGAGGTGATCCGCGAAAGGAAAGAAAGAGAGGAATGGATGAAGAAATGAATGAAAGCAGGAGAGCTGAGACAGTTAATGCTTGCATGAATATCCTTGGTGTCGTATATTTAAAATGAAGTCAAAGCATATATAGTTATTAAAATGTACATTTTGAAACAAGGCCAGTTGTTCACTTGGTTGAACTCAGCTTTAATGACGCGGAAATTATTACAATTAGTTGGGAAATCGAGGCCTCGGAGAAAAACGATTACAGTGTATAGTAGGACTGACTGTAATCTCATAAAAAGTTTTTATTTGTTTCAGTTTCTAGAGTTTCAACAATTTTGAATAGAAAACCAACAATTGATTTTGTAGGATTACTACTACTAAAATAAGTTTGACCGCATTGTTTTAATTTACTTTTTGTCTTGATATACAAGAATAGAAAAAAAAATCCCCACCACAAATGATAATTTCTTTCAAGATTATTCTATAAAAAAATCTCATTTATTGTAATTTTACCACTTTTTTTCAAATAAAAATAACATTTTGCTCTTGGAAAAAGTCCTTTTTTTTTCCCCAAAAAATTTCAATTCAAAAGTTTTTTTCACAAAGATTTTCCCTAAATATTTTTTGAATGCTACCTAAAGTTTTTTTTTTTTTACAAACTTTTATTTTTATTTACTGTACTTTATTTTAAAAAGGGGAGACATTTATAGTGGTGTAATTCCACTTTTTGTCACTAGATGGTAAGAGTCAATCCCCAAATATTTGTGAGATGTCTATCAAGGAAGTATGTAAAAGTAGTTTCATTTGGACGTACTCTGCTGTTTTCTGGTATCATCACTTTTTAGTGATTTTTCTTCTGAGCTAAATAAAAGTTCTAAAAATAAATGAAGCTTTTAAAACCCTTTTTAATGGGTGGCAGTTAGTTTCTCGAGAATATCGGTGCTGCAATTAAAACATGTATAGAAATGTATTTTTTAAAAATATAGTTTAAATAGCAGTTCCGCAAATAATAATCACCCCCCCCCCCCCAAAAAAAAAAAAAAAAAACTCTGCATTTGCAGCTAGCGCATGAGAATTTTTTACAGGTACGAAACGAGCAGAGCGCTTAATTGTTCTTTTGCGAACGTCTATCGTTGATTTCGCTGATGGTCTCTATGAAGTTGCCCAAGATGTCGTTAAAGGACTTCAGCATGGTCACCCCCAGCTCGTTGTTGGTCTCGTGAACGTCAGGATCGAAGGCTCCCATGAGGGGGGTGCGCAGCTCCACGTCCCCCCTGCCCGCTCCCGCCAGGATCCCCCGCAGCTGCCGGTCGACCTCCCGAAAGAGCGCCCCGTCGTACCGCGGCAGGGTCGCGTCGTCCAGCGGGTACGCGGCGTCCTCCGGGTAGCACTCGCGAGGGACGGGGATCTCCACGTAGCCGAGCTCGGGGAAGCCCGCCGCCAGCGCGCCCACCAGCCTCCGCAGGGCCGGCGCGCTCAGGGGGTTGCCCAGAAGCTTGAGCTCTTCCAGCGCCCGGCAGGGGGACAGCGCCTCCGCCAGGGCGGCCCCGTCCTCCACGCCGCACTCCTCCAGGACCAGGCCGACCAGCGAGGCCGAGCAGCGTCCCAGCAGCTTGACGAACGGGGCGGCCAGCTCGTCCAGCACCGGGTGGCCGCTCAGGTCCAGGCGCCGCAGGTACTCGCTGTGAAGGCTGTTGGCCAGGTAGATCATGTCCGCGCGGCTCAGTCGGCAGTTGGCCAGCTCCAAGCTCTCCAGCGGCGTCTGGAGCGGGCTAACGCACGAGAGAGCAAATAGAGTAACGGACCGTTCATTTTCCAAACACACCCCCAGCCTAGAAAAATCTGAGAATAGGAAAAATAAGTAGCTTTGTCTTTGTGTATTAAAATATTAGCTTTAGCATTTTAATGAAAAAGCAAAGTCCGACAGCTTTTTTCCCCAAACAAAGAGTTTTTATATTCATTTTCTGAACACACCCCAACCTAGAAAAGCATCTGAAACCAGGAAAAATAAGTAGCGTCGTCTTCATATCTATTATAAGCGTTTGTAATGAACATTTTAATCAAACATTCCTACAGCTTCCAAACAAATAGTTTTTTCTATTTTCTACACACACCCCCAACCTAGGGGAAAAAACTGAGAATGGGGAAAAATACGTAGCGTTGTCTTTAAGACAAAGCAAAGTAAAATGTTTCCGACTTGGGTCTCACCTAAGCAGTTTCCTCAGGTGCCCGGTGAGCGTGGAGAACCCCAATGAGAGCTCAGTCAGGCCGGTGACTTTGGCCAGCAGGTTCCCGAGAACGGCCATGAGCTGTTGCTCGTCGGCCCCCAACCTCCTGACGTCCAGCGCCCCCGTGGGCAGCGTCAGGGACCGCAGCTTGGGGAAGTCCACCTTGGAGAGCAGCACCTCCAGGTGCGGGGCCTCCAGAGGGACGTTGTGCACCACCTCCAGCTTGCTCATGCCCTCGGGCCGGGCCAGTCTCAGGACGTAGAAGAGCTGCTTGAGGGCCAGCGAATCGGCCCGGAAGGTGACCAGGCGCAGCTTGAGGGGCGAGTGGCGCGCCAGGATCAGGGCCCGCGTCACCAGCTCGTAGTTGCGGCCGGTGACGAAGCCGTTGACGCGCACGTCCACGCCGACGCCCGACGCCTCGTTCCCCTGCGCTGCCGCCGCCGCCGTCTCGTAGCACAGCTGGCTCAGCAGCCCCGTGCGGGCCCAGCGGCCCAGGGTGCTCCCGCACGGGCACGCCTGCCGCTCCACGTCCCTCAAGGACGTCAGGTCCACCACGCGTAGCCGTTTGGCGTACGTGTTCGATGGGGACAGCGCGTAGTCCTGTGGGAAACGGGAACCCTTTGATTTATTTTGGTATTGTCTCACGAACTAAAGGGTGAATAGTGAGCTGAGTCGCGCAATCAAATTCTTTAAAAAATGCTATTTGATGCCACAGCGTTGGAGTCTTGAAGAGTAAAAAACAATCTTTTGCAAAAGAGGGAGACAGCACCGAGGCCTTCCGCTGATCTCGGTCCCCCCTCTTTGTTTTATTATACGGTTTCACAGTAATACGATATAAGAATTGTTGATGTTTTGTGTGTGTGTGTGTGTGAGTGTGTACGTGCCAATAGATATGCAAGCAATGTGTTATGTATACAATTATTCCATCATTTTTCTCCTGTTTATCAAAAATACATCCCTGATAATGTCACCTTTCATCATACATACTATATAGACTTTCACCATTAAAATTCACCATTTTGTCCATTTTTTTTTTATATTTAAAACTTTTTCTCAAACTACCTAGTGACAACAACGTCATGCTTTCGACATACACTGAACATGCCAGCATTTTCATTTTTATATTTTTCCCATAACATCCACACACTCCGACTGTTAGAATAGTGCACCAACACAACAGTAGGGTTTTCCCTCAGGTGGCGAGTAAGCGAGCAGTTCAAACTCAAAATCAATTCTCCATAGCGTCTTCTTCTGTCTACCCATTTACCAGGAGATTGCCCCCTGGTGGTAGGGGGTGCGACAAGACATACGGGACAATGTGCTGCCTGGCACTGTCTCATAGTAAAGGATCCCCGCCACTTTGATATATATGCTGTATATATATATGGGATAAAATAGTGTTGATTGTAATCAAGAAGTTACCTTCAGTCCGGTACAAAGTGCAGTGAGACAGAGCCGGCACGTGCGCGAGGTCAGGTCGTCGGGGCAGTCGAGGGTCGGGCCCAGCAGGTCCCCCAGGTGCATGCGGTCCAGCGGCCAGGCGCGCACCAGCGCTCGCAGCAGCTCGGCGCGCTCGTGCAAGTAGCAGGCCTTGAAGAGCTGCGGGTACGCCGGAAAAGACACGCCGTCTAAATTCCGCTGGGCGTTGGGACCGCTCCGCGCGAAGGCCTCGGCTGACAGAAAGCGCAGCGACTTCATGCTTCCGAGAGAGCGTTTGTTTTGCTTTGGTGCGGGTTCGCGCGTTAGAAGGAGGAAGGTGACGGGTGTTGCGGGGTTATTTATAGGAGCAGCTGTCACTCGTCCTTTGTCGGTCACAGGGTCCGTTGCTGTCCTGACCCACTTTTCGCAGGTCGTTTTGGACAGAATCTTACAACAACCTGAGACTGGTATAGAAATCTGATCTTTCGCTGATAAATAGTTGCAATATTATACGAGCCGTCCTATTTTTCGGGGAAAAGTTAATATATGGCGATCCCTTCTATCTCAGTGTGATATATGCATAGAAATGATGTTTGGCACATTGGCCACTTATTTTGCATGAAATATGAGTTTTATGGTACCGATCTATCTAACCAGGAAGCAACACGGCTCGTTTGCTCTTACCGTGTCACGCCGTCTTACAGCTAAGCGTCGGGCCGCGCAGCACGCGTCCATCCATCATCCCGAGCGCTCGCCCAAACCAGGCTCACGGCCGATTAATACTACTCTAATGTCGTGAATATCAAGGCCAAAAACAGGCCTTTACTGGCATTAAAATACAAAAGTGCCAAAAAACTTAACTCGCGTTCCTTATATCAAATCAGGCCTCTGGGAACCCAGTATTCATAACAATATTTGCACTCGCAGGTGAATCATTTACGCCTGTCGTCGATTGTCCGGCTGCTTGCTCCTATACACACTTTTTCCCACTTCAGCATTTCTCCGGTACAACGTTGTAGCTAGTAAATGAAAGCTTGTCTGTTTGCTTGGACAACTCGGTGCAAAATCTCTCCTCCACTGCTCCGGAACCGAAACCAAACTAAAAGACGTGGATCACCGTGGTCACCGTGTATTTTCTCAGCACAGGCGATTGGAGGAGTTGCGAACAGCAAAACAATACTACATTTTGATATTTTTCCCCCCATTTCTGGGTGAGGTAAACATAAAAAGATGTGTGTGACAAGTTAATTGTCCATTGATGTCCCGACATGAAAAAAAAAAAGGCTTGGACACATTTTTTCTGACATTTTACTGAAGTACTAGCAAACTCTGCTTAGGTACTCCAATTTTTACAATTATTTATTTTTGCGAATCGGTGGTCCCAACTTTTTTTTTTGTAAACAAAATTACAACGTGACTGTACAAATCCGTAAATGTGAGTCCCTGTCGGTTATAATGGCGGCTGCACTAGACGCACTCCTTGACAGCGAGGGCGGGCGTGGGTCCGATGTGCGTCCATATGTAACCTTTCTGCGGCCGCACGGGGACGGTGGGGAAGGGCGCGCTCCGCGACTTGAAGTACTCCGACGGCGCGTGGCACACAAAGTCCAGGTACTCCATCTTCCTGGGCAGGTCCTCCTCCGGACCTCAAAAACCAAAAACAAACCAAAAAATAAGCTATCCGCCTTCACCATACTGAGTCAGGGCATGAATAGAACTCAAAACGTGATGCAAAATTGAATAAGTGTACACACGCGGCTGTAATCGCATTCAAACCTAGTCTAAATAAAGTTCAGCAGGGGATATTGGTCCGTAATGAGGGGGGCGGGGGGCTCACCCAAAATGTAAGTGCCGGCGTCGAAGTTGTCTTTAGGGCTAGCTTGCGTGGGAATGAGCCAGGTGAGCGCGGCGCTCTTCTCGCAGTACTGGTCCTGAACGAAGCCTCGTATCTGGGCGTAGTACGCTTTCCCGTCCTCCTCGTCCGTCACCTTGATGACATCGCCGATCTGGTAGTACACGCCCTGACAGGACAGCGCATGGCTGAGAAAAGAAAAAGTCCAACCCAAAGCCAGGAGCGGGAGGAAGGCGGTCCGAGTACCTTATAAAACACGGACTCGGCCGTGATGATTGTGGAGACGGATTCGGGCGCTTTGATTGGCTGAGGAGAGGAGATGACGATTCATGACGTGGGAGGGAAATAGTACGCACTAAAGCAACGGGCGAGTGTCTCGCTTACGTTCTTGAGTTTAAAAATGTGTCTCCTGCCCTTGCCTTTGGTGGACACCTTCTTCTCGGAAGCGGGGGCTTTGTACTTGGTGCTCCTCAGGCGTGCTGAGCGCCTGTGGATCTCCTGTTTCGACTGGGAAAAAAAAGAATCTATTCAGTTGCGAACTGCAGCTTTTTTTATATTATATATTATATTAATTATTATGCCATCAACACAGACTGCGATTTAGAAACAAGCGTAGCACTAACATAATTTCAACACACTTGTATTGTTAGAAAAAATGTGAGGAAATGATCATTCCCGTCAGCAAAGTGTTTTTTACAGCCTTAGAATGTATAATAACTGTAAATGAATGAAGAGGGCTATTTTTAGAATTTCATCTATCGCGGGTTATTTTGTGAACATAATCCCCGCGATAAACGAGGGACCACTGGATCTTCCTTATCGCCTTCTTTCCATACTCATCTTTCCTTCCACATTGAGGTGGAATATGTATTTGAAGATGATCTATGTGCTTCATTTTCTAAAGATTATCCTCACAAGGGTCGCAGGCTTGCTGGTGTCTATCCCAACGGTTGCCGGCAATCGCAGGGCACACGGAAACAAACAAATATTCACGCAGGCGAACACACCTAAGGACAATTTAGTTATGTCCAATTCACCCACGCGGGTTCGGGGAGAAGATGCAAACTCCACACAGGAAAGCTGATTCCAACGCGGGTCCCATGAACTGTGAGGGGAACGTGCTACCCACTGCTTCACCGAGCCGCCTTGTGCGGAATATATATTTATAGACGTGTATGGTTTTATGCGGTTTCATTGCGATGTACCCAAATTTGCCTCGTTTACCTGTTTGCCTCCACCATTGCTGGGCTGAGTGCTGGACGAGGCGGAAGCTCCCGACGGGCCGACCCCGCCGCCGCCGCCACCGCCGCCGCCACCAGAACCGGTGCCGCTCTTCACCGAACAATTATTGCACAAGATTTCTCCCTGGTTCCCTTTCTTCCACATGGACGACGAGTTGGTCTTGCAGACGGCGCAGCATGGCTTCAGGCCCAGCGGCATTTTTAAAACAACGAATGAAAAAATGATTTTGCTATCTGATTTTCATCCGTAAACGCGATGATGAGACGCCATATGCAAAGGCACCGCAAAATGCAGGACTGTATGTGGAATTAGATTATTTGTTTCCGTAAAACAATCCTCTACAATGTTTATTTATGTTTGGGCGGAAAGAAAGCAACTTCTTCTTCGTTGCTGGTTTCTTCTACGTGATTTAATGACTGGTTTGCTGCCCCCTGTCTATATGGTGCTTTATTGTGACAGCAAAAATGCAATTTATCGTTTGAGTTTTATTAATTATTTACTCAGCCTGTATTCATCGCTAAATATTTTTTGACTCTTCGATTGTATTCTGTTTTGTTCTAATTTTCGAATTTATTTATTTATTTGATTATTTATTTATTTATTTATTGTCTTTCTGTTTGTTTAAAAACAATTGCTTTGTTTCTAGACAAACTTACAATCATTTGATGGTGTTTTAACGATACATCTTTTCAATCGCATCAATTTGTTAGTATAGGACAGAAATACAAATGTATTTCTGGAAGTATTTTGGGAGTTCAGTTGCCCACTCGATTAGGATGTCTAAATATCCCACAGGGTTTAGAATGTCTAGAATTAGTTATAGATGTAACATTTGAAAATAAATGAAAAACCAAAAACGAGCTCCTGCTTTGCTAGTTGCAGGATTTGCGGTGGTTCCAACAGGAGGCGCTTGAGGACTATAATGACCGCTGGAGGGCAGCGAAGAAGAGCGTCACCATTCAAAACAATACAGTACTTTGAAAGAAGTTGTTTTTGCTCTCCCATGCGAAGATGTCTCAGAGTAGTCCCGACAAAGACGACCAAGCGTCGGGCAGTAAGAAGGGCCTTTCGCTTCCCATTTCCCGAGTTCGCTTGATCATGAAGAGCTCCCCGGACGTGTCCAATATTAACCAGGAGGCCCTTTTTCTCACCACCAAGGCAACGGTAATTAAATGCTAACTTTAGCTTTTTGGCTAGCCCAAAATTTCAAAACCGTTTCCTAACTTTAATTGAGCCAGGACGCGAGTTTGACCCAGGATGAGTTCACTGTATTCCACCACAGAGTGAGATAATTATTATGTCATTTAAAAAAAAGAAAAAAACTGTACACATTTATAACTCTGTCCTACAATGGCAACAGGCTCTCCATACACGTGTTAATTCCGGTTTCTGCTATCTAGTGGTGCTGCAAGAAACTGCAACAAAGTAGTGCTTGTAAAATATATTTGTGATTGATTGATTACAGTGCTGTGCATTTTGTTTTGTTTTTTCTTCAAGGAGATGTTTGTTCAACACTTGGCACTGTCGTCGTTCAACAATGGCCAAGGAAAGGAAAGTAACAGTTTGTCCTACAGTGACCTGGCGAATGCTGCAGAGGAGGTGGAAACCTTCCAGTTTCTCACAGGTGACTCCCACAGTCGACACACGGAGCTTCTAGAAAGACTGGAAAATGCTCATCTGACATGCACTCTGCCGACGGCTTTAGCCTGAAGTAGGCATACTTTGTACAAGTCATAAATGTAGAAAGTGTTAAGGGAGTAACTCTCAAATGGGGAAACGAGCACCTCTGGGGATTTTACCATTCGTTTCTGTAGGTATCAACGAATATGATTTAATGCTTTGGAATGCCTCAAAAGGAACAGTAAATCCCCCTTCTCAAATGAAGAGCAAATGAATTGAAACATGAGCTAACCTAGTGCTAAATTATGTTATAGGGACTCCTTTGCTAAAGTTGTTTTACTAAGTATAAACATTGTCATTTTTGACAATTTTCTGGCAGACAAGACGGAAGTAAAATGAATGTTTTTACATGATCTGTTTTCTGGATTTGCTGAACGAAATACGCCAAGAGGTACTTCTACAAATGAAGTTCAAATGTTTATTAAATCTGACATTGACATTGACAGGGGTTACATCACTGAAAAAAGTTGTGAGTTACAGCTTTAAAGCACAGATGCGAGTTGAATTCAAATTTCAATTGTAATATGCAATAAAAGAAACATACTTCGATCTGCTGCGAGAACTGCGAGAGTCTCAAAACCTGCTTGAAAAATTATTTTATACGAATATGGTCAAACAACCTTTAACACTACTTTCCCCTGAAATATTAATGTCAATTATATACAAAAGCCCGGAGAATTAAATATTTTTGTTTTCCAGTTTCGCATACTCAAGAGAATTGGCTTGTGAATCATTGATGTCATGGAATAATTGCAGTCATGTTGACAATCATGCTCTTTATATTGACTACAAAAAGAAAGTAAGTCTTTGGAACCACTTTTAGCAAGGCTTTTGTTTTTTCCCCTGCAGATATCCTCCCGAAGAAGATCCTTGCCCGCGACTACCTCAAGTCTTTAGCCCAGATGAAAGAAGAGGACGACGAAGAAGCCAACTTGTAAACCAAATCATGTCAGGGACAGAACTTTTGACTTCCTTTAAAGGACCGGTGGGAATCTTGTTGACTTGGGAAAACTCAGTGATGGTGCCTTCAAAGCCCACAAAAAGCTAGCTGTCCGGGAAATAGAATAGCTAGCATGGCCGTGTTATATTATGGCCTTTCAAATGTTCGTAGCGTGGCTGTTAAAGGAAACGTAATCTTGCCCTCTTTTTTTTAGAAAAGTCGTGTCAAGCCGGATCTGAAATACTTGAACTTTTTTGTTTGTTTGGACTATTTTTCCACATTTTATAAGTACGACATGTACATTGTTGCTGATTAAATCTGAATCATTTCACTAACTAGTTTTAGACCAGCGTGAGAGTCTCAATCGTGTGTCAAAATCGTTTGTACTGGAATCTGAAAGCAACAATTCAGAACTTTTCATTTTTTTTGATTATGGTGGCGCCATAATAACAAGCGGTAGTGATGAGTAATACGATGTGTGAGGAAAGTCCATTTTTGAATGAAAATATTTGATGAGGGCCGAACGTCCGTTGGCGTTGCTATAACTTCATTACGCAGAAGATGTTCAAGCAAGAACAAGTTGACGATAGCTTAAACCAAGCAGTGATAAAGACATCAACGTGATGCGGTTTTTCCTCGCATATAAAATGGCTTACAATTGAACTGAATCGAAAGAGTTCGTTTTTGAACAGGGCCTGAAATACTCATCAAATCAAAATGGCGGTTTTGCTGCGCAGTTTTCGGCATGGCTTCCCAAGACTTTTTCGTGGTTTCTCTCATGATAGGTTTCTGGTGCACAACAGGACCTTTGCCTCCATGCTTCGCTCACAAAGAAATTTTTTTTTTTAGCACCATACATCGAGCGAGACATTTTATTGCCACTTATCAAAGATCCTATCTCCATATCAGCCTCCACCCATGTACAGTGCACAATAAAACACATCATTCCAAATTCCGTATCTCCCTTTACATCTTGTCATGAACACAGATGATGTTTATTAACAAACTGTCAGGTTGCAAATCTCAGGTAGGCCCGAGGTCACGACAAGAGCAACAAACCAGCCACAAACTCCACCGGCTGGCGATCAACCTCTCGTCTTGGTGCTCACTGGCGGATGAGCTTGTGGAGTCTGAGCTGCATGTGGATTAGATTCTCCTCCAGCGTGGACAGGCTCTTCTGCAGGGAGTTTGCCAGGTGCTCGCGGGCCGACGCCGATTCCCTCGCCTGGGCCAGATGCTCCTTCATACTGCCAACGGCGACGACCGTAAATCACAGGTAACAACATGGGCGATCAAGGAAAAGAGACTGATAACTTATTGAGTCTAGCAATACCCATTAAACGCCACTAGATGGCGGCGTTGCCTCGTGGTTGTAATTACAGGGTGTGTCGTTTGACTGCTTATGTAAGTAGTTCCACTAAGTTATACTTTGGATTTCCTCGTTTTAAACGGGAATTTTTGCCTGTTACCTTATCAGAATGGTCTAGACTATAGTTTTCCCCCCTCGTTTTCAACCCCCATATTAGGGAGGTCGACTTAACCACATAACTCAAAACTGACCAATTTTTCCCCCTATCTGTGTCTGAATAACATTAACTCGAATGAAAATAAGACAAGTCATTTACAAGGCTTAAAATGATTATACAGCATATACGGTACCTCTCATTTGAGATAGTATGCATCCCTTTTAATGCACTTTCGTCAATTGCCGCCTAGTTGTCTCTTTGTTGTCAAGGACGCGGGTGCCCGGATCTTTTTTTCGGCGGATTTTGATGCATTATGAAAAGGGAAAGATGGATTGGATTCTCTCCCTCAGCCCTTGGATGTATGCTTGAACAAGCCTATGCGGATGTCGGCAGGTGGGGGGAAAAACAGCTAAGGGCAACCTTGCGTGCTCTGATCTCACAACAGTTGTCACTCGGGAAAAGAACATCCCGGGTAAGACAATCAGCAAATCATCCCCGAAGACCTCCATTTCAAACAGATCGGACGAGTTCGAAGATGACTGCCCGTGTAAGAGTAACGAGGATGCTTGAACAATTTACGATTTAGAAGCGAGGTCGACCTATACTCTTGAGAAATACGGCACTTTCTGTCAAAAGTGATTCAGTAAGTCTGATATTTTTCACACTTCTGTCTACCATCAGAAAGATTTTTACAACCAAGAGCAAGACCATGTCAAAATGTACCTTAGCATATGTTGTGGGGTGCAAAAAATGTGAATGGCGGGCCGCAAATGGCCCCCAGGCCCTAGAAAGCGTAACTGTGAAATCACCTGGTGAGGAGTCCCCCGTCCTTTCCCTCTTTCCTCTTCTCCTCCAGCGAGACGAAGACCTTCTCCATGGTGTCCAAAGCCTCGGCCACACTTCGGTGGTCCGAGAGCACCCCCTGCACCTCCTGGCTGGCCTGCCGCTGGTAGGAGAGCCCCCCTTCCTCCACGCCGCAGGAGGAGGTCACCGCCTCCAGGGCGGCTTGGTTCTGCATCGCCAGCAGGCGGGACCGAGCCAATTCCTCGGGCCCGGCTAACTTGTCCCAACAGATTCCCGTCGCGGACGGCGGTAACCAGAAACGCTGCGTGCAGTTGGGCTGCCCCGTGGGGCTCTCCGCCGCTGGGGTGCCGTCGGCGAGAAAGCGGTACCCTGGGGAGAAACCGGACCCCTGATCTTCATCGTTCCAATGGTCCTCCTCTACGGTGACGTCTTGGCTGAGGGCGCACGCGCAAAGGCCCAGCAAGAGCCAGGTCCGACTCCACATAAACCTGCGCTGCATCTCCACACTCTGAAACACACACATGTGATAATACGCTAGTTGAAAATGACCCGACTTGGGCTTTTTGATGCTTTTGATGTGCGATATCAAAGGAGAAGCATACAAAAAACACAAGGAGGCTAAAATGTTGCATTGATTCTCAAAACATGTCGACTTTCAAAATGCCTCGCGGCCGTCCTTTTTAAACGAGAGGTCAAGACGTATGCCCTATAGGTGTCAAATTTAGCCGGTGTCGGGCTTATTTACCGCCATTCAAAATGGTCAATTTTGGACATATTGAAAAGTTTTATCATGCATTTTCCCCGATTCTTGTATTCATCTTTTCAACGGAAACTCGCGAATGGGGCGCAGTAGAAATTTTAGTGTCAACACCCCAAAACCACCAACTTATGCCATTTGGCAAGCCTTCCAACAACTTTGATGATTGGGTTAGCTATTTGTGAAATTTCAATAGTTTGAACTTGCCTTTGGAAATATCCTCACTTGCTTGCAGTTTCCTTGAGAGAAAAGAGTGGCGCCGCGCTCGTTCGCTCCGGCTGCCTGAAGTCATCGGAAAGAATGAGTGCTGGCGAGCAACGTGCGCCGGCTCAACCTTTGCTGTCCGACATCGGCAACACCCCGAAGACGTTTGACTAATCGGGAGCAGACGGCACACACCAACGCAAGTAAGTCCGGGAAAGGCCTTTTTACAGGCCCCTAAACAACACCGGGCATGTGGCCAACACCGTTTTAAATGTTTTTTATTTTCAACACCACAGAGTTTTATTTATTTATTTTTGGAGGGGGGGGGGGTATTGACGCCGCCTGTGTTTACAAAGCTCCAAGCCAGATCGCTGACGTAAGAACTTTGGAATGGGAAGTGAGTGAAACACAATCCACCAGTCAACACAGTGGACACTTCATTAGGGACGCCAAGTAGTAACCACACGATAGTTTGTTTGTTGTTGTCGTCGGTCAGGGTGTCCAAACTAAGGCTTGAGGGGCCATTTGCGGGCCGCCATCTTCATTTTAGCAGCATAAAGCAGGAGTCAGGGAGCCCTTTTACAAAGCACATTTTCCAAGGACACCCATTGCTAATGTTTGCGTAAACAAAACAAGAAAAATCAAATATGTGTCCTTTTTAGAAATAGATGAATGTAATACTTAGTTTTATTAATTCACCATCTATTTTTATAGCCTTCTTTAGCATAACACTTAAGTTATCAAAATGGTTCTGAATCGTAATGCAGTAAAAATTAATTTAAAATTTGGTCAATTAAAAAAAGCATCATAAAGCATTAAAGAGACCAAGAGTTCAAGTAAAATAAAGTTGTTCGAAACGTTAGAAAGTTTTGCAACCCCCTTGAAAGCTTGTTAGTTGTTTTAGTGACATCTAGGGGTAGCACACCGATTGCCCCCACCCGTTAACCCGTCTGCGCATGCGCTTCTTCCGCCCCTCCCCTTGTCTGGCAGGCGTCCGCGGAGTGACGTCACTCGGACCTCGCTGTCGCTGCCGCTGCCTACTCGGCTGTTGTCGGCCGGACCTTCGGAGAAAACCGCCGCGCCGAGTCTCAGCCGAGCCACCGCGCCAGCCGCCGCCGGGAACGGGCACCGACGATGGCCTCCGACGGCACGGACGAGCGCTCGCCGCTGCTGTCCACTCCCAACTCGGACAACGTCACCCCCAACGCGCCGCCCTACCTGCACGATCCCAGCCCCCGAGGTAGGCTAGCTTGCGGCAGACGAAGCGAAGCGAGGCGAGGGCGAGAGCGAGAGCGAGGGCGCCCGGCCCCGTGGGTGGGGGGACCGGGAGAGGAGCCTGGGTGGGGGGTGGAGGCCTTGCGGGGGCTTGTGGGAACTGGAGCAGTGGGCTACGGACCGGAGGCCTGCCGGAAGAATTGCTACATCACCGCTTCGGCTAGGCCTGGAAACATCATCTGTTTTGATGGCTCCGTAGCGCTACAAAGTGCGTTTTCTGGCGTCATCGCACTCAATCTGTCGTCACCGACATGAAGCTGAATAATATTTGATTTGGACTCAATATACAGTCTTTCCTCGTCGTATCGCGCTCATTTTTTTTTAATCCACATATCGTTAGTCTAATAATAGCTTCTCGTTTGAACGTTGCTGTGGTGCAATCATTAAAATGCATCTCATTTGAGGCGTATCTCAAGGTTTTTTTTCTCACTGTCATCGATTTTTACACCTCGTTAGCAGAGCATCGTCCTGTTTGTAGTTTTGAAAATCATGATTTAGCATAGATTCCATCTTCACACATTATTCTGACTCGGATAACTGATCAACTACACCGCAGGTGTCAAACTAGCTGCCTGCGGGTCGGTTCTGGCTCACGAACTGGTATAATCTGGCCCGCGAGATGTTTTTGTTTTGGAAAGTATTAAAATGAGCTGAAATTTTGCAATAAGTGAAAAAAATCAATTGCAGTCCTTGGCATCGAATGAGTTAAAGGTAATGTTTTATGATTGTGATGTTGCGCTTGTAATATTTTGGACAGTATTAAAACAGAACTATAAATAGCATGGTCTCATTGGGCCGGCCCACTTGTAGTAGTTGTTCCTCCTTGTGACCCGTAAGACAAAAGGAGCTTAGTATAAAAAACATCAATGAGGGTTTTTTTGGGTTCGAATGAGTCAATCACTTCAATTTGATCGCGATGGATCCGAAGTAAACGATTGTTGCCTTCCCCGGAAGCGGAACTGCCTCCGCCGTACACGGCCATCGCCAGCCCGGACGCGGGCGGCGTTCCCGTCATCAACTGCCGCGTGTGCCAGTCGCTCATCCACTTGGACGGCAAGCTGCACCAGCACGTGGTCAAGTGCACGCTATGCAACGAGGCCACCGTACGTCCTCGCCGCCGCCTCGGCGCCCGGCCACGCCCGTCAATCGTGTCGCTTTTGTCGTGTTTGCAGCCCATCAAGAACCCGCCCACAGGGAAGAAGTATGTGAGGTGCCCCTGCAACTGCCTGCTCATCTGCAAAGACACTTCGCGGAGGATAGGATGCCCGCGACCCAACTGGTAATGACTTTGAATTGATAATATCAATGTAAATTGACTGTGGATATGCCGATAATATCTATTTTTTTCGATGCTGCTAAAGCAAAAGGATGACTCACAATAATTCAACTAATGGGGCGCGCGACCCTCGCGTCGCGTTTGCTGTGTTCCGACAGCCGACGCATCATCAACTTGAGCCCGGTGATGGTGATCCCCGAGGAGCAGCCCGCCCAGCCGGCCCTCCCCGCGCAACCCGAGGGCATGCGCGTGGTCTGCGGCCACTGCGGCAACACCTTCCTGGTAACGCGCACCTTTTTTCTTTTTGCCGCTTTTTTTTATATATAAGCAAAAGCTGGTCGTTACTTGAGAAACCGTGACGTCGTCTTCGGGTGACGGTTCGTGACAAAATGGCCGTCCTCTTGAGACTGAAAAAACAAAACAGGCGGCTTTTGCTTCTTAAATTATATTCTTAAATTATATTCCACCGAGAATAGTAATTTGAAGTTTATGTTTGGACGAGTAAGTCTTCAATAATATTTTGCAATACTTTCCCCCCATTCGCTGCAAATGACTATACATATGGTCATTATATATAAAATTATGTCAATAAACCTAAAATGGTATCCTTTTTAATATAAAGGAAAGAAATTGTTAACATTTTACAGTGTTTATACAGGTTCATACAGGACTGTAGACAAACATGCGATTAAGACCAAATATTTGATGTTTTTAGTGGTCATTGGCAGCGATTGAGTATGGATCAAATTGCGTGTGTCGTTTCAGTGGATGGAGCTGCGTTTCAACACCTTGGCCAAGTGTCCCCACTGCAAAAAGATGTAAGTACACAAAACACGCTAAGAAAAAGAGCAGAGGGCCAGAAATGGGGTGATCTCGCCCCGCGCCTCGCCGCGCCGTCACATGAGAGGCATGTGAGAGCTGAGAAGAAAGCGGAGCGCGCTCATGTGACCCAGCCGACCAACGAGCGTCCCCGTGACGCGCGCCGACGTTTTTTCTTCGCAGCTCGTCCGTGGGCAGCGCGCTCCCTAGGCGGCGCTGTTGCGCTTACATCACCGTCGGGATGATCTGCATCTTCATTGGCGTGGGATTAACGGTAGGTGTGGCCTTGTCGCCTTTGCTTGCTCTACTGGACGTGCGCTGTGGCTGTCGTATGGGCTTAAATTACGATCGTTTTTTTTTTTCAGTATATTTTTTTGTTTGTTTGTTTTGGGGTTTTACTATCAGCTGCTTTTAATTTTCTTCCAAATTATTTTGTAATTTATTTCCTGCCAATATTTGTGGGGGTTTTCTTTGTTAATTTTATCTTTATCTTATCTGAATTTTTCAGTTTTCCTTTCATATTTGTCCTTAACTTTTTATATCTGTTCTCCATGATTTTTCTTTTTATTATCTGAAATGTGTTTATTTTCATGTGGGAGTTTTTTCATTGAGTTTTTGTCCTATCTGCTTTGGACAGTTTTATTTATTTTTTTCTAAGCTCTATTTTTTGTTGTATCTATATATTTTTTTCCAACAGTAACGATCCTTTTTTTTTCCATTTTCTTTCTAACATTTGTGTTTTTATGTATTCATTTTATCATTGTTGTTGCTAATATTTTCTTTTTTTTCCCTTTGCACCAGGTGGGTACTCGGGACTTTGCCCGGCGCTACAACGCCACGTACGTCTCGTGGGCGCTGGCCTACCTGGTGGGCCTCATCTGTCTGGTGCGGGCGTGCTACTGGGGCGCCATCAAGGTCAGCTACCCGGAGAACACATTTGCTTAGGAGGCCCCGCCCCCTGACCGGTTCGCCTTTTCGTCTCCACCCGCTGATACGACACACTCCTTTTTTTTCCCTCCCCATGACTGACCAAGCGGAGGCGTGCTGCGGAGGATTACTTTTCGCTCGTTGCACTACGGTTTCTCTCTTTTTTTTTTTTAAAGGGACAATGTGTAAGTTTTAGAGCCTTTTTCATTAAAAAGGAATAAACGAAACGATTATAAATTTCAAAAACTTGCAAATAGATGTGTTCTTAACGACCAACATTAGGTTTGAAATATAGTTGTAGGTCTAGTTATCGTAAAATGATCTTACATGGGGGGTGGCGCTCCTCCGGAGGCTGCCATGTCTTACGTTATGGCTACGGGCAATCCGTACGCTGTAAATCTTCACGTTGTCCCTTTAATGCCAATTTTCAATGGTTTTGCTGCTAGTGACCAGCTCATGGAAGCTGCGTGGCCATTTTACTGTAACGTGGGGGTGTCGGGACGCTACAGGTTGCACAAAAAATAACTGCTGTCAGCCGTGAAACGCTCTTCCACTCGACCGTTCTGGACACAAACAGCTAGCGCGTTTGAAACTCCCACCTGTGCCAATAGTATCGCCAGAGCGTCTCGCCAACAACCTCTACCGCAACTTTATTTTGTTTCATTTGTTCGCATTTAAAGCAGTACAGCAATAATTTATTTGATTTGATTTTTGACCTCCCGGTGCGCGCATGTCAGCCGGTTTACGTTGGCGCCCGTCACTCACGTTCCTGCCTCCTGCCTGTCAACTTTATTTGAAAGAATGTAACCCTAAAGTAATCCAGAAGTAAGCTTGAAGTAGCGCTCAGCATCCCGTGGCGTTTTCCTTTGGAATGTGACGATGGTGAGCGACAACGCGTGTACATACTGTGGAAGGCAAAAGGTTGGTTCTTTTACAAAGTGATTATTTATCAATAAAAAGACAAAAGTCGACCTATGTTGTCATCTTCTTGCTGCCTACAAGTGCATTTATTAGTCATGTCACATTCGGTTCAATAGCTAAGTATTTTATTTTTTCAATTGAAATTCTTTTGCTTATGGTCAATGGTGTCATTTTTTGTTCAGTATTTTTTTTATTCACGTACGTAATATGAACGCATTTACTGTCTGCAACAAGTTTTGTCCAATATTGTGATTATTTTCTAATTACTCAAGGTAAAAAGTTGTTCTGCGATGGTGAAAATAAGATGCGCTACCGTAACTCGTCGTTAGATGGAGACAAATACATCCACTTGAAGCCTCAAGTTCGAAGGTAAAACAAACACTTGATCTAGGCAACATTTTTTATTTCACGTATTTTAAGCTTTAGCGGCATGAAAATATACACAAAAGACAGAGGTATGTTAAAACCATATATTTCCTCTATTGCTGCTACAATCTCAATCCCAAACGGAGAGATTACGTCACACCCAAAACAATGACGTTAGTTGATCAGAACACCCGGAGGTCGTTTTTTAGAGTGTCAGCACACGAAAACACTAGAATGTGCCAGAATGTGCATGTATCCTTCGTATTTATTTTATACGTTGGCTTTATTCCAAAGATTAAACATGAAAGTAACTACTTATGTAACGCTTGTTATGACGTCGTATATGCGTGTGCGTACTCCGATTGTGAGTGACGGCCTTGCTCTCAGTTGTTGTTGAGGACCCACCATGAAGCTGAAAGAGAAATGCAATGGGAAAATGTAAATAAATCATAAAAATGACAATATACAATTATTACCAATGCAGAAATATTTCCAAAGACTTTAAATAAACAGCGTGAGAAATTTGCTATTTTTAAAAGTATAATTGTGATGCAGTCGAATGTGGCACATTGGTACTATGGAAAAAAAAAAAAATATTTGAAGATTGCCCCCAAAATGGACAAGAAAATTGAAAAAAAAAGTACAGCACACAATTTTTTTTAAAATGTAAAAGGAAAAGCACATGACGACATGCCACGCGAGTCTCGAGTCAGTCGGGTGCAACATTTGACATGACGTTTTTATGAAATAGCGTGAGGCGATGCTGCGAGGCGTTACCCGGAAGCAGCATGGTGGTGACGCTCTCGGGGGTCTCCAGGAAGTCCACGTTGGCCCTTTGGAACGTCTTGCTGGAGTTGCTCTGCAGGTGACTACACAAACACACGCAAGCCGCCTTTGTGTAAGATTACGTTGTTGTGCCGCTAGATGGCAGCAGCCGACCTCAACGCGCGGCCGCCGCAAACGTTCGTATGTACGATACTCGTGAACTGAGTTTTGGGAATAAGGGAAAACTTACTTTTTCCACACGTTGTTGTGCTCCCAGAATTCGTAGAGGATGAAGCGCGACTCGTTAGCCAATCGCTGAAGCACCATGCTAAGTAAACAAAAAGCCCTGCGCGTCATCATTTTATTACATCATATTCCCCAAATCCACATGCGCCAAGGAGATGACGTCATGGCTTTGTCAAGCCCGAGCGGGCCGCAGCGTCTCGTGTGTCGCAAATGTCGGAAGACGCCGGAGGCTGCTGTCTTGTGTCAAAACGCGAAGCGACAAGGGAGAGAGGGATTCGGGGTCACGTGGGGTGAAAGAGGCACAAACACGCTAATGGTTGTTGCGCCTCGCTCGGAGTGTTATGTGTCGCTGACGCGCTGCCATGCGATTCGTCGCCGTACCCTCCACCAAAGGATGGATCCGTATCATTTCATCCGCACCCGCCTACTTTCCCTTAAATGTCCCCTTCTCACCCAACCATGCGTCCATCATACAACCCAGCTTTACATCCATCCGTCCATCTTTTCATCTGCAGACATCCACCACTTTTTTTTTTAATCATCCATCACACAGCATGTTTACACTAACATGTAATCCGTCCACTTTCGTTCATCAGTCCATCCATCGATCCATTCTATAGCCACGAATCACCCTTTCATTATCCACCTGTCCATCATTCTGTTCATCAGCCATCCATCAGCCATATTGTCCATCCATCCGTCCCTTTTCATCAATCCGTCCCATCGTGGCATCTGTCCATCCATCCTCCTTCAGCCCATCCATCCATGGGCCCATCCAACCACCAACTTCCCCATTCATCCGCTTACATCGATTCATCCGAGCTCCCCGCCCACCCGTTGCCCCGTGAAGCACTCGCGCATGCCAGCGGACGCGTGCGCGCGCGCGCACTGACTGTAGACATCCGGTCTGCGTGCCGGCGGCGTCCATGTAGTGTCTGAGCGCCGCACGAAAGTCGTCCAGCTCGTCCTCCAGCACGGACAGCTGCCTCTGCACGATCAGGATGTGCTGTCCACACACGCCGGCCAGAGACAAGGTGTTGAACAAAGTAGCGTCGCCATGACAACCGCACATCACCGCCGCGACGCACCAGCTTGCTCTCGGGGACGTCGTCTTCAACGGGCTCCAGGCGGATCTCCTGCGGACGTGACACGCACGCGTCACGCTGATGCGCTTTGCACGATCGTTGTCTTTTATTTTGCTTCTTTTTATCCCTGCACTCTTTGGGAGCACATTTCTCACATTTCCAATTCCAGATTTCTTGATCGGGCTTTTTTTTCCTATGCGTGTGGGCGAGTGTCATTTCTTCACATTGTTCTGCTTGCGCACGTGGCATAATTGGGGCTTACAGGCATAGACGGGATAAAAAAAAAAAAAAAAAACGTAAGGTAAGACGAACCCTCTGTTCCAGTCGGTCGATCAGCTTCTGCAGCCTGTTCACTTGGATTGTCCAGTGGCTATCTTCCTCGTACCCACCTGCTAGAAAAA
This sequence comes from Hippichthys cyanospilos, assembly GCF_059441005.1. Taxonomy (NCBI): domain Eukaryota; kingdom Metazoa; phylum Chordata; class Actinopteri; order Syngnathiformes; family Syngnathidae; genus Hippichthys; species Hippichthys cyanospilos. The sequence continues at coordinate 845,241 of NC_142389.1, read as the reverse complement.
GAGAAACAAAAAAAACATAAAATTGAGACTGGATTCTGCTTCACAGAACTTCTAGACCGCATTATTTGTGCCTGATAGCTTATGGAGCTTCAGGAGCCGCTTATTAGTACTTTTAGATCAGCTTCAGGTCTGGTAGCAGCTTCCTTGGACCTCTACTGGATCCTGCTAAAATGTTCTCCGAATCAGGTAGCCTTCTACTAATACGTCTTTCTGTCTGGAACCAGGTCTGAGAGCCACCTCTCTTAGATGGGGTTGAGATCTGGTAGAAGCGTCCTTGCACCTCGGCTGGATCAGGTTGCCGTATGGAAACAGGGAGCTGGATCAAAATACCTCTCTTTCTTCTGGAGCAGGTCCAGTCTCGTACCTTTCTCCTGACGTTTACGGTATCTGAAGCGGCGTCGAGCCGGGCCTTACCCGAGTTAACCAGACTCATGATGGGGTTGTTGGGGGACAGGCTGTTGTTCCTCTGGAGCCTCCGGTTGGAGCGGCGGCCCGACCACTGGATGGGCAAAACCTCCGGTTTGGCCGGACCGTGTCTGTGGGAACAAAGGACGCTTCAGCGATCGGCATTCTCCTCCGCGTGCGCTCCTTCTTTCGTAACAAGCGCAGTGGAAACGACGTGCCGACGAATTCATTAGCCGGCGACGAGAGAGTGTCTGCGGCGGCGGGCGCTCGAGTGTGGGCGGAGGTGCTAATGGGCCGGTTTGTCCTCCCGCGCCGTCTTATTCCGGGCGACAGGCTTTAATTGCTCCGTGCGACACGCAGACCCCCTCAGACTTCAATAAAAAAAAGCGAAGAGGCTTTGAATGTTCCCTTTTCACACGTCTCAAAGCGACCACGGAAAGCAATTAAGAGCCGCTCGAGTCCTCTGGCAAATATTCGCCAACGGGGGAATTCCCGCCACTTCCGAGACGAGGGAAGGAGAAGAAGGGACGCGCCTCCGGGAGTCGGGGACCCTCACGCGAGAGCCAAATTGAGAGGACGCGTGATGAGCGGCGGCGAGAGAAGGAAGAAGACGCGACCAAGGGACGTCAAGCCAGCTTGCATCGAAGATGGCGCCTTGGGCCAAGGCCAGGGAGAAAAACAACCTGTTTGCCAACACATTTACAATTGGAGACATTCCGGCTCATTGCGGCTGCTAGCGAAATTATTGGGAGCAACCGAATATTTTGGACGTGACGCGGTCTCGTCTAAATCTGGACCGAAAGCGCGGCTTATCAATAAGCCCTGGGAGGGACGAGCTGCCATCCCGGCGCCATGGCAACAGTTTTATCGGCGCGTGTCGCGCTCTAGCGCGCTGACCTTCATCTTTTACTTCTCTCCGGTTCAAAGGAGCTCATGCATTCTCCCCGCGGGAGGTGGCATGTGGAAAAAAAAAAAAAAAAAAAGCAGGCGGTCACGCGCCGCTCCGTCCTCTCACTTTTCTCGCCGCGTCTGCTCGGCCGTGGTCTCCATGGCGCATTCCAGCGAGCTCTGCAGCGAGTGAAGCTGATTGGTCGTCTCCTTCAGCAGGAAGCGGGTCACGAACTGCTCCAGGTGGGTGGACTCTTGGTAATCCTGTCCATCACGAGGCCACCCAAAAAAACAAAAAAGAGCTAAGCGATAATAAGCACACGTTGACTTCCAGTCACTCAACGTCTAATTAAAGTCGGGCCCGCGGGATGGCAATTCATTAAGATTCGTTAGAGCGCGGACGCCCGCATGAAATCCGCTGAGCGCGTTTGTTGTTTGGGTTGTGTCAATTTGGGAACCCTTTGTGGCACCTGAAGCCAAAACCAACATCATTTTTCAATGAATCATTGAATGAATGACAATGAATGATTATTCATGACAAATGGGAGCAAAATCCGGGAAGCAAAACCCGGAATGCGTTTTGCAAACTTAGCAGGAAGCGCTTTTGCTAACTTAAGTTGGAGCCACTTTTTTGGGGGGAGTTTGAGACTACGTTGGAAAACAGTGGCTCGCACCCCCTGTGAAATAGCTTTTCAGCCAAGTAGCCCTCAACCCGTGCAAAAAAAAAAGCATGCCATCAGTGTGTGATTTAGTCAACTTTAGACCCTTTCAAACTTCCCTGGCCCACTTGATAACCTACATGGGAACCGTATATGGAAATCCAAGCTAGGATTGATTCATTTTGTGCAGTTTTGTTTGTTTGTCAAAGAAGCACAGCTTGATGCATAGTAGCCAAGCGTTGCCGCGCACGCGTGTAAATAGCGTCGGCGTGTCTCCGCGCGCGCCAAACATATTGGCTCTTTCTAAGACGCCCACGCGCATCAATGCACGGACCGCATATAGGCGCCAAACAGACGCTTCCCATTTAGCTTTCCAAATACGGTTCCGCTACTCTTTGGATTCATTCAAATGAGCCGGCCTACCTTCTTTGTCTTGTCCATGGCCTTCAATATGGACATGTTGAGGTCCTCCAGGGCGCCAAGGACATTCTTGTATTCCCCCAGGTGTCGTGAGAAGTACTCTTCAAAGAAAAGAAAAAAAAAATAGCCAGCTGACATCCACCAAAGCGACACACGCGGCGGCTGCGGGCGCCGTCGGGACGTAACTAGAGTCGCTCAGGCGGCGGGAACCTCGGGCCGGGCGGCGACCCGCCCCGTTGTCCTTTCAGCTACGCGTGGCGTTGCGGAGTGGCGTTTGGACGCCATCGGGAAACGCAAGCAAAATCAAATCAAGCGGACTTACCACACAGTTCGTCCGTGTCCACGTTGCTGCAGTGTAAACACACACGCGCGCGCGGGCATGTCAGTCCAATGAATCGCTTCTTCAAAGTCAAATTCACAATTCAAAGCCGCAGTGTAAAGTCTTTGTCGGCTGAGGATAAAGAATCTATGCCCGCGAGTATCGATTATTCCATCAATCGCATGATCGGGTCGAAATTTGCACGGGTATATGTTTTTCCCGTTCAGAGTTCATTCATCAATGATTGTTGTTATTTTTGACTGTTTAAAGAGACAATTTACGAAGAGTTAAGCGATGCCCTGCGGGAGGAAATGACCTTTCTGTCTCGGTCATCGTTTTGTCAAGGTCACATCACAGATCTTATTTTGATTAAACACAAACGGCAAAATGAGAATAATGTCTGAAATTGAAGGCTTTCAATTTCAGTTTTGGATTAAATAGCGGCGCCAAACGATAACGTGACGACTTCAATAGCCGTCGATGAATTTGATCGTCGATTAGTTGTCGACGAATTCGCCGGTGAATATTCTCGTACGGTTTATCTCCATGTGCTCGTGTTAATCATAAGCTGTTTTGAACCGCGCCGATATGGACGCTACTTTAATTAGCCTATCAAAGACCTTTCCGGTTATGTGTTAGCATTAAGCTAGTTGGAATTGAGGTGATTTTTGAAGGCTTTTGGCCCCATCCGACGATATCTGAGAGAAGAACTTTCTCCCGTGACTGAAAATGAAAAACCGCAGACAGGGAGTTGCAAACACACGCACACGAAATCTTCTTTTTTGGCGGCGGCAATAATATCTTGGCGAGAGATCCGTCTGAATATTTCATGTGCCCCGATTGAAAGATTGGGTTCAAGCCTTGCGAATGGCCGCTCACTCGGTGCGGTGGCTGTCGATGGCGTGGAAGAGCTCCTTCAGCTCCTCCGGCGTCAGGACGCCGTCCGAGAAGTAGGCCTTGAACTCGTCGAAGGACAGCTTGCCGTCGTCTGCGGGCGGAGACGAACGCTCGCATGAATCGTGCGAAAAGCCAGGATGCTAATGTTGCAAAAGAAGTCGTCATTCTTTGCAGAGGATAAAGAATATGTACGTGTCAATATCGTTTAATCGGTCTGCATCTTGCTCCACGCTTTGTGTTCCATAAGTCCAAATCCAAATAAGTCGCAGTAGGTGTCTGCTGTGTCACATTGATGGGGGATGTGGCTCAGGCATAGAGCCATTATCGGAAAGGCCTGATTATCAGCGCCGATTGTCGGCCTTTTGGTGCATCCGATGGCCGACGGATCGCTTTAAAAGTACTGTATGTATTTATATTCATAATTCACTTTTTACACTTAGAGACGAGCGAAATGTTTACATGTCTCTTATTTTGAAATTTTGGAGAACTTTACAAAATTATATTTGAACCTTTTTGTTAGGATTTTATGGAAAATATATGTGTTTTTTATTTTAATCCCATTTTTTTATATAATTAAAAAAGAGATTAACGTTGTCCAAATTTGAAAATATATTTATTAAATTTATCATGTACCATGCTCCTCAACTACTCATCAATTTTCCTTGATGAAAAGCTGCCACGGCGGCGGGTCTGGTCACTTTTGCTGTCTCCATGGAAACGGGCCATCAGCGGGGAATCACCGAGCGCAACAACGACACCGGACGGAACGCCACTTACCGTTTTTGTCCGCCCGTCGCAAAATCTGTAAGACAGAACATGGATGTTAAAGTTGCGCGCGCGTGATGGCGAAGCGGCGCCTTGCTAAATTATTGATGCGGATGTCCCACATTGGACATGAAAGGCGAGGTGACCGCGTCGCTTTTGAACACATCAGTCAGAGTCGGGGAAAATCGCGTCGCCCGCTCGGGCTCCACTTACTCATGGGCGCACCGTGCGCACGGACCCCCGCGATCTTCTTACTATTCCTCCTAGCACGAATGCTTAGCATTGCTAGTGTAGCGCTTCACCTAGCTGACTTTCCTGTCACTATTGTGGGATCGATTCCAACGCTGGTTCCCGTTTGCACTCGACCCGTGATCAGTTTCTCAAATGCCGTTTAAAAAAAATGGCCGGCTACCGGTTTTGTAGTGGTTCACATAGCTGACTTCCACACAAGGCCCCGTTCTCAATGATCCTCAGACCGACTGCTGATCACTCCTGGATTTTGTGTCCAGTACTTACGCAAAGAAACGCCGGCTGGGCCATTGATAGTCTAGTGCCGTCGGGCTCGATTCCAACCGTCCCGTGATGGACCGCCATCGCTCTCTGGCATATTTTCAATGCACGCAAAAGGATTGGCGGGCTCTCGGAAAGCGTAGTTCACATAAATAAAACGGGATCGAATCTCACCAATTCCTGACCTTTGCTCGATGATATTTACAAAAAAAACAAAAAACAAACGTGATGGACTATGAGCGGAGCGTCGGGTCACATAGCGGACTTCTACACAATTAAACTGGGATGGGGTCACATCCAATTCCTACTCAGTGCCTCTTTTCTTGAGCTTATTGGAATTGATTGTCTGATTTTGTCCTCACAAAAATATGGACATAAAATGGATAACTGAGAGTATAATATTAGTTCACATAGTTTACTTTGCATGGAGTTGCGTGAGACCATTTTCAAATCTTCCATGACTTGACCGGATGTTAGTGTTAAACTAAGTTTCCAAAAAAAAAAAAAACACACACACACACAGACTGTAAGATTGTGTAGTAGTTTACATGGCTGAGTTAATACTTTAAGACGCCTCAGGGGCAAAAAAAGAAAAAAAAAAACCATCAGCCCCTGCCATCAGTTTCACCAAACTACATGAAATTTGACAGACATGTTTACCGTAGCATGCCACACAAAAATGTCTCAAGGACCTATGTCCGAAATTAAACAGGAAGTCGGCCATTTTGCTTTGAATTGGCCATTTTGGCCAAATCCTTGGAATTTGATCACCTCCTATGCACATAACCATACACGCACACAAACACGCATGCTTGATACCAGTATGATAAGATGCACAGAGCAGATCTTCATCTCTTGATTTCTTGAACCCAATGTAAATTTATTTCAAATGCAGGAAACAATAATACAACGTTCAACACCAAAATATCACAAAAATAACTATTTTTTTAACCTCCATTTTTTTTTTGTAATTTTGTTTTTAGGGTGCTAAGGAGGCTAAAATACTTGTGATAATATTCAAAAGAATATTGTACTTACATCAATGAAAATGGACATTCCCTTTTTCAGCTCAGTCTGGACGCCGGGCTCGTCGCACACAGGTGCCACTTCTGAGCAATCCATCATCAAAAATGTCAAATTTGGTTTTTGTTTTTTTCCCTCCTTTTGGAAAGTGCGCAGGAACGTGAAAGACTGGAGGAAGCTGCGCTCTGCCTCTCGTTTTCTGTAGCTGGTCACAAGCAGCGACTCTGCAAACTGTCAAGCTGCCGGAAATACACACCATTTCCGTTTTGGATAACAAATCGCGTTCTCTAAAACAAAATCTCTTTCGACGCTGTTTTTCAACAAGATTATTCGGGATAAAACATGGAGAGAGTCATTCTGAATTTCAGCGACTACTCGTTTACAGCAGTGCAGATGAGCAGATGCTTTTATTTTGGCGGCATTACATGCTCTCTTTCGTTTATTGTAGAAGAAGTTGATGCAAAAAAAGCGTGAGAAAAATCTGTAAATCCTATTAAATGTTGAGTCCTTTAGTAATTACACATACTTTTTAATTATGTATGTATGTTTTTTATTTCAACGATTTAATCTTTTGTTTTTTTTTGTACTTCAGCAATTTAATCTCTTGTTTTGTTGTCAAAAAATACGATGAATCTTTAAAACAAAAACAAAGCGATTGTGCCATCGGGCAGGTGATAAACTGTGCAATGGCGCCCTCGAGTGGATCCCCGCGATGGTGCATAAACATTTACATTTTGTAGAACTCAAATTCGCAATGAGGAAAATGTCAAATTGTCAATAACAGAAAACTGTCCATGAACCCAAAGTAAATGCATTTAATCGTAAAATGAAATTAATATCTTTTTTTTTTTTTTACATGTTCAAAGACGGGTCAAAGTACATGTCAGCGTAATCAGTGATAAAACGCGGAATGACAACCTGCAGTGAAGTTCTTGGATAACAAAAGAGTAAATATAATTATGCAATAGAGTTATATTTATTCAGTGGGTTCACGAGGCCAGGAGCAGTTTGTGCTAAACACGCATGACTATCGGCTAGGCATTAAAGCTACAGCACGGCTTGTTTGAATAGCCAAATATTGATCACTTTGTTTTAATTTAGTATTTAATGTTTTAAATGACATTAGCGTTCATTTTGCTTATGTGGCAACACGGTTGACGGGTAACCCATATCAGAGGAAACGCAACCTGACTCGTGGCCGAATCTCGCGAGCTCAGACGGGAACGCTGTGATTGGTCCGACAGGCATGGAAAGGGGGAAGGGGGAGGGGCGGGTTGTAGTCACGTGAGAAGCAGTTGGGCTTTGCTTGGCATCTGGGACACAAACAGCAGCACTTGGAGCAAGAACTGAAAGCAGAGGCAGTAGCAAAATACGCTCTAATGTTGACGACGGGATCAAAAAAGAGGATAAATATTTACAATTTTGACGAATTGGAGGCATTTTGGCTCTTGAATCCAGACATGGCTGTGATACGTCGGCGAGGGGACTTTAGCCCTGCGGCAAGCGAGCTAGTGGCTAGCCGTGTTGTCATTTCACGCCATTGAGCTCGACAGGGTGAGTCTTGACAAATAAGTTCGCCCACTTAAGCCCCGAGATATTTCTTGTATGCTTGTGCCGCGGAACGACCGTGCCATGACCCCGCGGAAGTGTTCGGGCCACGGAAGCTAGAAGCCGAGATGACGTCACGCGCACCACCCCCAGCACCTGAGTCCCCAGTATTTATTTATTTTTCTTCTCAACAGCGGAACACTTTATGTATCACGTCGGCCGCAAACGATGTATGTGAATTCCACCTTAAGTCCGGTATGAAGAAAAAAGAAGGCATCTGGTGAAAGGTGACAGGAGCCCCCGGGTGGCTGCCGCCCCCTCCCGGCGGGAGGACCAACGATGTCGCTGTCGGGGTCCCCCCCCGGCGCGCAGCTGCTCGCCCGACTGGCCAAACACGCGGCGGGCAGGGCACACATCCAGCTCAACCGATGGCTGCACCGGAGCGGCGGCGGAGTTGACGAGAGCGGCAAGATGGAGCTGCTGGCGTGCGCCGGCGGGGGCGCTGCCGGTGACCCGGAGGCTGCGTGCGAGGTCGGCGGGGGGGATTCCCGCTCCCCGTGCCCGGTCACGCCCTTCTGCCTGAGGAGCGCCCTCCTGGCGTGCGTCCTGGCGGGCCTGTGCTTCTCCTCGGTGGCGCTGGTCCGCCATCACCTGAAGGACCTCCTGCTGTGGGCGGAGGGCCTGGACAGCCTGGCGGGGGCGCTGCTCTTCGTCCTGGGCTTCATCGGCGTGTCCTTCCCGTGCGGCTGGGGCTACATCCTGCTGAACGTGGCGGCCGGATACCTGTACGGCTTCGCGCCCGGCGTGGGGCTGGTGACGGTGGGCGTCCTGATCGGCACCTTGGTGGCCCACCTGGCCTGCAAGCGGCTGCTGACGGGCTGGGTGCTGCGCAAGGTGGGCGCCAGCGAGCGGCTGAGCGCCATCATCCGCGTGGTGGAGGGGGGCAGCGGACTCAAAGTCGTGGCCTTAGCGAGACTCACCCCCATTCCGTTTGGACTCCAAAATGCAGTTTTCTCTGTGAGTATGCGCCCGACGCTCCCGCGCCGCCTCGCACTTGCACAAGGGCCGCTCACGCCCATTAAAAAAAAAAAAAGGAAAATTATTAACTACGTTTTATTTGCTCATGTGACGTACCGCAACATCGACAGAATCGTCATTTATTTTTCTGTATTTTCTGCGCGTTCTATGTCAAATAATTCTCTATTTTTAAAATTGAATGATGCAGATGATGGTGTTAGTTTAATCCAATTCATTGATTAAAATGATTGATTGATTAGCTGCAGCCCTAATGGACAATCTTAGTGGTGCAACAATTAGGGATTGGCAATCAATCAAAGTAATTGAACTCTAATTTGGGTTAAAATGACTTGTCAGTTAGTTTTCATTCACAAATTAGATGTTGCATTTCACTGTTGACGTAGGATTTTGTCAAATAAATGGAATCATATGAAAAGCATGTTTTAAATTCCCGTAATAAAAACAAACCGTTTGTCATAAATCGCCAAAAATGGTTGTTTTTCAAAGTATATGTTTTGTTGTTTGTGTCTTTGTTAGAAAAAATGCTAAAAATAGAAATGCTATGTGACGTTATTAAATTACGATTTTGTATCATTCCCCGTGCAGTCACAATACTGTTTCGGTAAGATTATTACTTATTTTCCACAAAGTTAGATTATTCTCTTTATTAGTAATCTGTCAAACAGTGAATAATTGTTAGCGTAATATTCTGATGCGGTGGCGTTGCTTTGATGTGTCAGTAATGGAAAAATACAGCAAATATTTGCGAAGGGTTGCAAAATGTGAGCGTGGCCGAAAGCCTGAGCTGCAGGACTGCCGCACGCGTTTCCGCTTTCAGCTCATTGTAGAGCGCTTCCAGTGCGTCCTTGTTTTTCATTTGCCCTTTTTGACAAGGCTGACTCGCGTAAATAAGAAACCGGTCCAGTTCCCATCGGAAGCGCTATCCCCGGATGGTTTACCGTCCCGTCGTTTCCAGGTGTTAGGAGGTGGCGCCATAAACGTCCACGGCGGGGAATGATGGGAGTAATATTGAATGCAGTGAGTGATTTTTGGTCCTTCTTTTTGTTTTTTTTCCGCACGTATAAACACAAAGCAAAATTTCAGAACAGAAAGAGCACGGCTAAAAAAAGAAATTGGCACTCCCGGGCCGTAGTTTGGACACCATTGCTACAGAACGGACATAAAGCCCAGAGACCTGCAAAATCGTTTTTGTGAGCCATTTGCTAAACTTTGCTGGAAGGTTGCCATTTTATTATCAGAGTGTCTTTGAAGATATTGACGATGAAGACTTCTTTGAAAATGTTTATTTTGTATGGCGCCGCCCCTGTGGCAATGCGCTGTCCGCAAAGAAGAAGAATGCTCTTTTTAAGGGTCTAACGATGGCTTCAAAGCTGCCCGCCCCCTTTGCGTGCGTGTGTGTTTATAGCTTCAGGAACATATCCGGCGTGAAGAAAACGAGCCCACGGTGGAAGCGGGGTGTAGGACGAAGCGCCGAGCACGAAAGGCATTCGCGGCTCGCGGCGCCGAGGAGTCGGCGCCCGGGCCTCGGGGCGACTCGCTCGTTCAGTAATCACGCGCTGTCAACTATCGTAGCGCTCGCCGGCGTCGAAAAAAAAACAAGGGAGACTTGTTTGTCCGCTCCGCTCCGCTCGGCTCGGCTCGCTCGCCATCGCGGCTGGAATATCGCACTTGTTCATTCAAATATTTCAAAAAGAAAAGCCTCTTTGAAAAATTGCGGCACAGCCTACGTCCTCTCAGAAATAGATGTACTTAGAACATATTTATTTGTATTCATGCGAATGGCTGGCAACCAGTCAGTCCAGCGCGTACCCCGTGACCCTTGTGAGGGTCGGCAAGCAATCAACAAAAATGGAATATATGGAGAGAATCTTGAAATATGGCGCTATATTGTACATGCCGCCTCTTTTAAAGTTTACAATTCTCTAAAAGCACAAAAGAAATGGAAAAAAATGCCGGCACCAGAGAATAAATTGGCTTTGGCGTCCGGGCGCGATGGCCCGGCGCCCGCTCGCCGCTATCGGCCGCGCTACCGTCCAAGGTCGCGCGCAATACACGCACGATCGCTGTTGTGTCATCGCTTGATCAAGCCGCGCGCTCACGGCGCCACTTCAACCCTGATACCGGCCGGACTTTAGCCCGCCTGTCGTCGATCTTCCACCATCTTGTTTTTAAACGGTAATAAATGTATATGGTTATTGTTTATCTTGCAATTTGACTAGCTATTTTTCCTCTTGTCGTACATATTATTTAAAACTTACTACGTCTCTCACACACACATATATATAAATCATAAAAGAAACTTAGACAGGAGCACGATATCAAGAAAAATAGTGATGTTAACCTGCCATTAAAATGAGGGTCATCAATGGAAATCTATGACTCTAGTGGCGGGCTTACATTATTTTTCTTGATATTTTTTACTGTCTTGGTTGGATTAGGTAAAAAAGAAAACAAAACATAAAACTAATATAGATGATAATCTTTTTGGGGGGGGGCTGCTCATTGCGTATCAAACGCGTGGGAGGCGGCGGCGAAGCAGTTTTGCTTTCCTAACGAGCGTTTGTCCCTTTGTGTCGGGCAGATCACAGACGTGTCCTTGCCAAAGTACCTGCTGGTGTCCTCGGCGGGCCTGCTGCCCACCCAGCTGCTCAACTCCTACCTGGGCAGCACGCTGCGCACCATGGAGGACGTCATCGCCCAGCAGAGCGTCAGCGGCTACTTTGTCTTCGGGCTGCAGGTGGCACACGCAAAACTGCGCCGCGCCGCGACGGGACGGGACGGGACGGGACGGGACGGGGTGCTTTGCATCTCAACTCGGGTTGCAAACCACCCAATTGCAAAAAAAAAAAAACAAACCCATATTGACCGCACAAATAAAACGGGGAGCTCTGAAAACCTGGCTCAAAAATATTCCCTACCCGCTAAACTATAGAACACGTCCGACCTTAATCCTAATAAACCGATTCGACAAATAAATGAGTCAAAATTGAAAGGACAGTATCATTTTTTTTAAATGTTGTTATTAAGTAAATACCTATTTTGTGTGTGTGGATCCGTCTCTCTCCCTCCCTCCCTCCCTCTCTCTCTTTCTTTCTTTCTTATCATCGTTAATGTTCAGCCAGCAAGCAGGTGACAAACCTTTTACTCGTCACACCTCTCGAAATATCCGAAAGGGTTTTTCGTACGCTGTGCCAAGTGCGCGGCAGGTTCGACCGGAATTTTTTAGACGATTTGGCGCGATTCCACAATGCTGCAAATGACGCGAGTACAAACGCCGAAAGAAATGTTAGGCACAGTTCCAACACGGAGCTTCGTAATTATTGTAGAGAACGAGGCTGTTATTGTTTGTTTTTTTTTTCCCCAGTAAATAATGATTTTTATTTTCAAGGGAAAAATGTAATAGTCCAACAGTGAATTTTCACCAAGCCGCAATTCCTTGGCATCAAGTTTTTTCGACAGAAAGAAGAGCAAAAAAGCCATATGAATGGCATGAAACGTTTCCGTGGCCGTCGTGGTTACGACGCATTCGTAGGGAGCGGGTGCCGCTTTGGACTTAGTTTTTTGACAACTTTTGGAGAGGGGGTCGGAGTCCAAGTGTTGAGCGGGCGCTTTGCATGCTTTCAGATCGTGATCAGCATCGGGCTGACGTTCTACGTGGTGCACCGCGCTCAGGTGGAGCTCAACGCCGCCATCGCCGCCTGCCAGATGGAGTTGCGATCGTCGCACGTCAACGGTTTGTCCCCGTCGCCCTCGTCGCCCTCGTCGTCCTCGTCCCCCGCCAACCACGTCGGCTTCACGTACTGCGGCAAACGCGCGGCGGCGGCGGCGTCCATCGTCAACGTGGTGTGACCGCGGACGCCGCCGACACGGACCGACGGCGTCGGCGGGAAGATTTTTTTTTTTTTTCTCCCGGACTTTCGACTAAGGGACCTCAAGAGATGTCACTGACAGAAAACTTTGAATGTCGACCGGATTTGTTTTCGGTGCGAAACCGACGGCCACCTATGCACCTTCTTTCCTACAACGTTAGCTCGGCGTTGTCGTTAACCGAGAGCAAAACGTAAGAACGCCAATGAGAATGCGACGCGACCGTGACACCGAGGGCGTTGATGGTTTTCGGTGACATCGCAATAGAGCGCTTCGGAGTTGAGCGTCTCACTTTTCGGGGCGGCGACTCTGATCGGTTGAGACAGAAAACTCAGGAATGAACGTTGGACTTCATTCCCATTTTTTTTGTACGAACAAAAAAATATCCTCGATTCTTCGCAACGTCCGCGGCGAGAGAGAGAGAGAGAGCGCGGTTCATTCCAGAATGTTGGCGGGAATGTCGGAAACTAAGCTAAAGGAAGCCTTTTTACGTGCCATAATTCGCTCGTTTTATTTTGTCGATATCATCAAGCGACTAAAAAGTTCAAAGAGGTTTGACGGCCGTCGTGAAATTATACCGGAATGCGATTACAAAAGTCTTAACTTTGCAAGGGGAAAAAAACTTGGCGGGCCTAGCTGCTATTTTGCGCCGGCGAGAACACGAATAAATTCACGATCGCGAAAGGCCTAACGTTTTGAATCGCGTTATTTTCAGGCTCAAAAATCCCCCCCCCCAAAAATCGGAATATTGCCGAAACAAATGACGAAATAATTTTACGGGCTCAGCTAAACCAATATCGCCATCCGGTCGGTTATTTACCGAGACAAAACTCCCAATAGTTCAAGGATGCGGCGGAAACTAGTGGCGGATATTGTGTCTTAAAAGTGTATCGCGATATATTGAGACACAGCAAAAATTGGGCAAAACAAAAATCGATGACAGATATAGATGACATTTTTCAACGCCCGGGACGTATTTTCACTTTTTTTTGATGAGTCCGGACAATAAATCCCAGTGAATTTAGTATTAGATACTCAAGTATCGTCAATATGCAGATACTTAAGTAATACGTGGATACGAAACGTATCTGAGATTGAATGTCTGGACTCTTATTAAAGAGATGGTTTTTTTTAATTCAACAGGGGAAAAAGTGGTCATTTAGGTGAAGTAAGTGGTGACAAAAGGAAGGACAAAGTTTCCATTTTAGTTGAGGATCGGTTAAGCTAGCGGGACGAAAAGTTCATCGTTTACAAATGGAACTATTCCGAAAATTATGCGGAGAAAAAATCCACAGTGATCATTTACGGGGGTGTCTACCTCATATTTATGGGGGGCCGGATTGTCCTTTTAATTTTTGTCAGAGGGCCGCTATAAATGTGAAATCAAATCAATTTTAGCTGTGTTTGTCACACTTCTAACTAGTTTTGAAATAAGAGGCTGGTAAAAACTGTTCAGAAGAGATATTGGGAACAAAAAATGCTTCTTATTTTTACCAGCAAATTTTTAAATGTTGAGGACAACTTGCAAATTTAGTATTTTAACCAGAAATGTGAAGTTTGCTCAGTATTTCGCGGGCCTAATAAATTGATGTGGCGGGCCGAATCCGGGCCCCGGGCCTTGAGTTTCGCACCTATGATTTAACAGAACCGATTAACAGAAGAAATCCGCGATTGCAGTGAACGCTAGGCCGTCTTATTTCCTCTTTGCCCTGATATTGCTTCTTTGGGGGGGGGGGGGCTGGAAAAGTCTTTACGTTTACCTCAAAAGCGACACGTTGATATATAAATATATTTTTTTTACTTCATTTTGTGGTTCTTTGCTGGCAACAAGCTGACAATCAACACGGGCACTAAAAAAAACAAACAGTGAATGTGCAAATAAGCTTGATTTAGTTTTTTAAATGTTGACACCAAGGCAAAGTGTTGCGGACGACACACAAGGGCTCCCCCATCAGATCCATCTTTTCGTGTTGCGCTTTTATTGATGCGATCGCTGGCTGGTTGAAGGGGCCCCCTCCTGTCTTGACCTTAGCAATAATATTTGCATAGCCTCATGCAAAAAAAAAAAAAAAAGTGTGATATTCATTTTATGAAGGAAAATAGGCAGGGTGTCCACATTCCCCGGTTTGCATTTGCATCCGAATGCCTCATGAATACTCATGAGCCGCGTGATGTCTGACATCCTTTTATTGGCATCTATGTATCAATGATTTTTTTTTTTTCAGTTTACAAATGTGGAGAGTGTTTGATTTTTGGTAGTATTAATTGATGCAAAAAAAAAAAAATTGGGGGAAGATGGGAGGGACTATATAAAACTTAGTGCTAGTTATGCAACAAGTGACTCAAAGGGAAGACGACGCTTCCCCCGGTCGGTATTAAGTGCATTACTGTACACACATGCTGTATTTTCCTATACACACACGCAATTTGACAGTGCATAAATATATATATATATATACTGTATGTACATACATGGATATTTATGCACAGCGTGACTCTTTGTTCAGTGTTATTTATGAGACAGACAGAGAGATTAAAATGGCTTTTACTACCTGCCGCTTGTTTTGTTTTGAACTTTTGAATATTTTAATTCCATTGCTGCCACCCGGGAGCAGAAGAAAGAACTTGAATTTAATATATAACAAATACGATATAAAGTTTTGTTCATTGGATAAAATAATTCAACATTTTCATTGAAGAACAAGTTGTGATTTTCTTTCAAAATATAAAAAATGTTTACAATAAATCTGCCTTTTTCAAGAAAAAAAGCACCAAAATGACCAATGAAAAGCCCAAATAAAACTAGAATAAAAAATGTCAATTAAAATGATATCAATAAATGAATAATTTATGGGATAAAGGTTTAAAAAAAAAACGCAAAAAATTTATTGAACAAGTTGTAATTTTATTTTAAAATACTTGTGAAATGCAATTTTGCACATCCAGTTTAAAAAAAAAGATTAAGAATTGTTGCAAGAAAAAAATGGAGGCAATAGCAACTGGATATAGCGTTTCGCTAGGAGTAAAATCATTTTCAAGTGGCTATTTTTCATGTGTACGAGCGGCGTGAACAGTAGTTCGAGCAACACCGAAAATGACATTGAATTATTTCGCCCCTTGCAAAATGCGCGCAGGCATTGTCGCCCTCTGGCGGCTGCACGCCAGCATGACATTTCCCAACAGAGCCGCACCGCGAGTTTCACAGTTTCTCACGGCGTTTAAAAGAAGGCGGGTTGACAGAAGAAGAAGAAGAAAAAAGAAGGCGCGCCGAGGCGTTCAGGTTTGCGCGCGGTCATCCGCGGCGCCGATGCTGAAGCTGCAGTAGACGCCCCAGTGGTCGCTGGTGAAGCGCCCGCAGTCCAGCTTGTCCAGTCCCACCAGCGCCATGTGCGCCGGCGCCAGGCGGGGCGCGGCGGGGCGGCCGGCGGGTCGCAGGTAGACGCGGTCGAAGCGGCAGCGGCTGACGTAGGGCGCCCCCTTGTTGGAGTTGGCGCCGGTGTCCCAGGTGTAGCGGCAGTGCTCCTGGCGCCCCAGCCGCTCCCACACGTCCAAGACGGCCGGCGGCAGGCCCGCCAGCGCCACCTCGGCGTCGCGCAGGTTGGTGTCGCCGGCGAACAGCGCGCTCACGTCGTCGGGCGCCTCGCGCATCCGCCGCATCACCTCGCGCAGCTGCGTCACGCGCTCGCCCGAGTGGCTCTTGCAGCTCTCCAGGTGCGACGTCATCAGGCACACCTTGGCGTCGCGCAGCCTCACCTGTCCGCGGCGGAACAATAATGCAGCCGTTACTTCCTCGCTCCCGTTCTCTCCTTCAATCCCAAAGACGTATATCTACGTGATGTGATCAACGACTTTCGTATTTATTCGCCCCGATCGATTGCTTAAATAACGAATTCGTTTAGCGTGGGAAAAGTGTCATTCGGGGCCAAAAAGCGTCGGGTCGAATCGGAGCGGCGTTTCGGCGTACTTGCGCCACCAGCAGGTTCCTCATCATGCGAGTGCCCGGAAACGCCACCGTTTGGCTCCCCAGCAGCTTCACGCGCGCCTTCTTCAGCATCATGCCGACGAAGTAGCCGTCTTCGCCGCCTGCTCCGGAAAATCGACGGTGAGCGCCGTACGCAAACGCGTCCCGCTCCAAAATCTCTTCCCAACACGCATTTCACCTTGAATGATCTCGTAGCTGACTGCGCGCTTCTTCAAATACTGCACGTAGGGCGGAATCAGCTCCTGCAGGAACACCACGTCGGGAGTGTAGCTACATGGGAAGGAAAAAAAAAAGGGTGTCAAACCGAACAAGTAATAACCCATTCAATCCCAAAGACGTATTTTTACGTTTGACATTCAAGCGCTTGGCTAAACGAATGCCTGTAACAGACTAGTACTAAATCAATCAAGCACTAAAGTAATTGATTATTTTAGTAACCAGAGTAATTGAGAGCACGTTAGCTAATTGTATGCAAAGGTAATCCATTACTTTAGGCTATCGGCCACAAAATTCATCACTGACTATGTTCTTATGTGTTAGGTAATCAATTACTATAGTACTCAATGATATAAAGCATATCCTACCGGGCATTGTGAGACCCGCAATCAGCCAAACATTTAAAAGAACAACAACACAAGTTTCAAAAAAATAACAGCTGATCGCTGTTTGATCAACTGCCTGGATTGTTGACAAAGGAAAGCAAAAGCCTAAAAAAAAGAAGTCTTAGGGGATGGATGAGTTGAAAAGTACATAAAATACGCCTCACAGGGCCAGGTAGGAGCACAAGCCTCTGGCGCGCTCCGCCAGGTTGTCCAAGTCCAGACCGTCCACGTTCCACGAGATCAGCGTCAGTCCCGGGTCGCCTTCGCCGTCCTCGGCGGGTTGACGCGACGTGCCGGGGCTGTCTGCGGTTAAGTCGATGCTGCGATTCATTCAAAGGCAATCCTGAGGTAAGACTCTCCACAAGGGCAATACTGTATTATTAAAATTGCCATGCAATGACCAGTGATCAAAGTTGGTCCCTTGGAATTACTATTTGTTTTTTTTTTTTGAGTACAGCTCAAAATACAAAATTGATGTTTGTTTTGTTTTGCTTTTCTTTTCTATTCACCTTGCTACCACGGGAGCTCTTTCATCCACTTTGCTTTTTTTGCTTGAAGGTTCTTGTTGTGAAATCCACTCATCTTCAAACACTTTCTCCATGTCGGCTTCGAAAAAAGCGTCCAATGCCCTCTGGACGAAGATGCATTATTTGAAGCGAGTACGCATTTGAAACGAAACGAACTGTATTTTCAAAACGAAAATCGGGCACCTCCATGTTCCAGTCGTTCTCGGCCAGGTAGCATTGAGCCACGCCGCTATCGATGCCCGCCACGGCGGCAAACTCCTCGCACAGACGAATTCGGCTCTCTTGCACATCCCCGGCGCCGGACGTTGAAGCCATACTGCCAAAAAACTCGGAGGGGGGAAAAACTGTTGTCCCTGTTATAAAATATAATTTAAAAAGATAAAATCGCGCACCGATGGCAACTTTCGCGTTGTTGTTTATGTTGGCGACTGTGTGCCGGAAAAATACATCCGGAAGGCTTTAGCACTTAGTTCCGAGTACATGGTTTTAAGAGCATTCGGGTATTAATACGCAATTCGTTCCGATAAAAATCGCGATTGTTCCTGAATGATAAATCAATGTATATACTTTAGTAGTCGTCATAGCCTCTATTTTTATGTCGTTTTGGCAGAGTCGTAGTCATGTTTCTACCCGGATGTGTCCGAAGTTGAGTACCGTCGGATTCGGATTCGACTTCCTTAGCAAGAGTGTGCCGGTAAAATACTTCCGGGCAATTTTAACGCTTGTCCGAACAAGTTATGAACTCCATTCATATTGCTTAAAATAGATTGTCAAGTCTTCAACGTTTCATCGATGTTGATGTTTTAGCATTCTTCGCATCATATTATTTAAACAAATTGATGATCACGTTTCTACCCGGAAAACAACAGAAACGGAACAACTTCCGGGTTCGGTTTGACATTGCCGGTTCCGACTGTTCCCCCCCCCCCCCCCCCCCCCCCCCCCATCTATTGAGCATGGCGTCGTTGTCCTTAAATTCCATCAAGCAAATAATGCGATCTATGAAAGACAGGCCAGGTTTCGACAGAGTCCTGGGCAAGGTGAAGATGTTGTCATTCGGCAATGAACCAAGATGAGTCGAGTGCCGCTCATGTCTTCCGGTTTGTCCGTCGGCAAGGTGGAGGTGGTGTCGGCGGCGCCCGGCAAGGTGGTGTGCGAGATGCGGGTGGCCGAGGAGCACACCAACGGCTTCGGGACGCTGCACGGCGGCCTCACCGCCACCCTGGTCGATGTCATCTCCACCATGGCCATCATGTACGGCGACAGGGGGGCGCCCGGGGTCAGCGTCGACATGAACATCACGTAAGTTGCAATAGTCCGTTTTCCCTCGTTAAATGGGTTTTTTTTCTTCTCTTGCATTTTCCTCATGAAATGTATTGATAAATACTCACATTTAAAAATACACATCAATTTAACCCAGAACTTTATAGAAACATTTTTTTACGAACAAAAAGTAAAACAGCGAAAAAAATGGATTCTTTTCATTCCTTAACGTCCTTATATTTTCTTGTAAAATTGTTGCTGTGAGTCTCCCGCGTTTTTCTTGCAAAGAAATGTACTTGTCTCAAGCTTTGAAAATTAATATTACAAAAAGGTTTACATTTTTTTATTATGGCTTTGTATTTTTCCCTCCTAAAATTCATGGTTTTTTTTGTTAACCTCCTGTAAAATGTGTTATTTTCTTCCACTTAAAAAAATGCCGCTTGCCTTTTTTCCCCGTTTGTGTTTGCGCAGTTACATGAACGCGGCCAAGCTGGGCGAGGACGTGCTTATCACGGCTCGGGTGCTGAAGGAAGGCCGCACCTTGGCCTTCTCCACCGTGGACTTGACCAGCAAGGCCTCGGGAAAATTGATAGCGCAAGGGCGCCACACCAAGCACCTTGGCAACAGTTAAAGCCGCCTCAGCTCTTCTCTCCATTGCCAGCAAAGATGTCTACAAATACAACACGTATGACCACTTTATTAACGTATTTTGCCTTCATTCTCATGCAAAAACATTCACTTTTTAGCTTAAAAAAAACTATTTTAAACCTCCATCTTCTGGTCAGACGCAATTCGAACAGCTCAAAATATGCATTTTTTAATCCAGGAATAGTGCCGCAACTGTTCCTCAATTTTAAAATGCGTCTGTATCAATTTAAGACGTTCTGACTTTTAGGCTTAGGATTGGTCTCATTTTTGCTTGTAAATGAGATCATTATGAAGTCCAAGAGCCGTACAACAGCCAGCTCCTCTTGACGTTTTTGCATGTCAGGCCATACGTTGCAAATAAATGCACTTGTGCAATAACACCCAAAAAAACAAGAGCGGAGATGAGTGTTGCATTGACATTTATTGATATATGCTCAGCAGTATTGATCAACAGAACAAAAATGGGGGAAAAAAAGCCTCAAACCTCAACTGCACACGTGAACATGGGGAAAAAAAATGTTGACAAGCAATTTGATCCAATCCAAACATAAAATGTTAGTTAGCTTTGGTTAGGTGCACGATTGCTATTCCTCGCGTCCCAAAAATCGAACATTAGGAGTGATTAAAGCGTAACCCCCCTTCCCCCCAGGAAAAAATGAAATCTCTCGAGAGCGGAGAAGAAGCGCATATGATCGGACGTCATATTGTATTGTTTGCGGAGTTATTACAATCGTTACACTCCAAACTTGTTTTTCCCGGAAACGACAAATCAACAACAAAAAACATCATCTCTTCTCCCGTGACAAGGATTAAACGACATGTCCGTGTTTCTCTCTCCTGACCAAAAAAAAAAAAAAAGTTCCTGCCTGCCTGCCGCCGTGACGGCTGCAGCGACCAATCGCTCCAAATCAATGTTCGTGCAGGTTGACTGAAAACAAAGTGGATGACTGAGCGGGAATGAGGAAGGCAAGGAGGAGGAGGAGGAGGAGGAGGAGGGGGAGCGACAATGAGAACATCTAAATGGCTTCTGAAGGCAGGATAGAGAGGAATTGGGGGGTGTTGAAGGCACGACCCCCTTGAGGAAGAAGCCTAATCGGGCATGTAAGGTCTGAGGTGGTCCTCGACGTCGCCCACGCCCCAGCAGGTCAGCTGGTCCTGGGGGAGGTGCAAGCACAGGCTGCACAGCTTCAGCACCGTTGCCTTGCTTTTAACAGTCTGCGCGCACGCACACAAAAACATGAAAAAAATGACTGAGAAGATCATGAAAATGCTCTTTTTCAAAGACGGCATTCTGCGCTTCTACGCCTTGGCCGCCAAAGGGCAGCGGAATATCCAGCCCACCCATTGTCACAGAGCTACGCGGCAGGTTAGTTAGTGGGGGTTCAGTGCGGTGGTGCCCGTCGCTCACCTGTAGGTGGTGTCGATCCATGAAGAGAAAGACTGACTGCGCCGGGTTGTTCATGATCATTCCAGCTTTGTCCTTGCGAGTTAGCGCGTGTAAGCACTGCTTCTCGTAATCGCCGTGCTGGAACTCAAACTTGGCCTGAAAGGGGGAGACGGCGTCAGAAGCGCACGCGCGATTGCACCCAATACTCTCTAGATGCGGTCATGAGGTTTTGCTTTGTTTTGATGAGAGAAAAGGTATTCCGTTTGACTCAGTTATTAATTACGGTCTTTTGGCACATGCGCACAATCACAAACTTGACGGATCGTGCGCAACGTTTGCTATTTATGGCAAATTGACCTGGAGCTGCTTGGGGGGGGCGCGCTGCGTTCGCTGACCACCCACAATGTGGAAAATCCGAAACACACTTCATTTAACATAAGGAAGGATGAAGAATTTACAAAGGATGGGATTTATTCCGTGTTTAGTTTTGACATTGTTGCCAAAGCGTGCGTGCGTGTCTCTTCCACGCTAACACAGAAATCCCAGAATTTGACCCCAAAATCGAGGCTGCGTCCTAGCCATATTTGGCAAACGGCGCTATTTTTGCTTTAGGTTACCATAGCGTGAGAATGCGGTTTGGGCCCGCGCCTGCCAACTCCTGACCTGAATGGGCCGGAAGGGCTCGTCGTCGGCTCCCTTCCACCTGGAGAAGAGCAGACAGACGATCTTCTCGATATCGTTGCGCGGCCAAAGGATGAAGTCCATCTCCTGCGTGCAGCCAATCACGTCCTGCCGCAGAGAGAAGACGGCGGAACGGGGCCGTCGCGGAGCCCGGCGGACGCCGGCGATCCCGACCGTACCCTTCGCATGGACTGGTATCGGGGGGCGTGGAGCTGCACCACATCCTTGTGCAGGAGCTCTATGGAACTCTCCAGGGAGTAGCGGGAATCCCGCACGCCGCGCAGGATGTCCTCCTCGTAGTTGTTGGTCATCACCGGCACCACTTCGGCCACCTCGAAGAGCGCCGACTTCTTTTTCTGCAGGCAAGCCGACGCGCGACGTGGCGAGGAAAGGTTCAGATCTTTTGCGCGCGCCGGCGCGCGTACGCACCTTGTCCTTGAAAACAAAGGCCATGTAAATCTTGAAATCGAACTGATCGGCCAACGATTCCCGTTTCTTCCGCAGCTGAGCGCGGAGACGATTTCTGGTTTGGTTTCGTCGCGTGGTCGGATCCCCCATGGTCTGATGCGATGGTGTCAACTTTCCTTCTCGGCCCGCTCGCTCTACTTCCTTATTTTTATACTTTTTATTTTTACGTTTGCGCTTACTGTCGATGGCGCGCTAACCAAGTCTGTAAACTATCCACTCTACAGGTAAAAACTCAAACAGGTCTTCAAACCAAACAACACCAGAATCAAGCCATTTTTACGTGCTTTTTTTTTTTTCCTTGTAGGGTGGCAGACTACATCTCCTTGTTGGTCAAAAATCAATCGTTTTAAGAGGCTACACCCTCAAACAGGATTTTTCCAGCAGATTGGAAAATAAAAACGCGGCAAAAATGTGATTGATTACTATTATTAGTTTTCCTTCCTACAGTAGAGCCCCATAGCGACGCTAGATGAAATGGACGACTAGCGGCTACTCTTCAGCCATGGCTGAGTGTACTGGACCGGGAATACGGACGAGCATGGCGGGGAGACGTTGGCACACATGGAAGGAGACGACGAAGGCTGTTTGACATTTTCCTCGCCGCTTTCTGGCTCGCGGCCTACTCGCTCGTTGTGCTGCTGGCGGTCATGCTGTATTTTTAGCCCTCGAGCTAAGTCGAGCTAGCAGGCTAACCGTTGACTAAACAGCGACCGAAGCTACATTTTATCTCCTTGGGGGCCCGAGTGGCTTTTTTTTCTTCTTTTTAGGAGGGCGGGGGAGGGGGACGCTTTTCGGTTACGATTCGATCATCTTTCCTTAAATGTCCTCGCCGGTGTCGAGCGTTGCTAAAAAGCTAACAGGAAGCTAGCGCGAGAGCTCGACATTTTGTTGTTTTGGCTTTTTTTTTTTCCAGTGCGGGGGTCAAGATCGCGTCGCCGACAACTCGGTGGGGATTCTCTATTTCAGCCGGCAAACCAAAACAACCCGATGTCCCACCTCGCGTCTCTCAATAGCCGGTACGTTAGGCGGTTGTGGATCTTTTCCTCCGTTCGTTCGGGGTCGCCCTAAATGCTAGCGCATGCCATGTCAAGATAAATCGACCGTCCAGCTCAAGTCCCCCGTTCTTTCAATAGACGTGCGGCGCGGTCTGTCTCCCGGCGGCGGGCCCATTATTTCGCGTCCAGCGGTTTGGTTTTTGTATACACACTCGGTACGTCGTTTTTTTCAGGTTAGAAGAACGACGGCGACGAAAAACAACAAACTTCGCGAAGCCCTCCTGCGTCGGAAAGCTTTTCCAAAATGGCAGCCGGATAGACACGTGACGTGTTTGTACGCGTCACGCGCAGGACGTCACGTAACGTAAGAAGAAGGCGGGGCTACCAAATCAGCGAGAGCAGTCACGTGACCCGGCACGATTGTATTTAAACGAGTAAGGCGCGAGCTTGATTTTGTCGAGGCGAGCAGTCCTTTTGACTTTTTTTTTTTCTCCCCCCCGTAATTAACGGTAAGTTGACGCCGTTCAATGAAGTCACGTTTGCGACTCTGTCTCGCAAAGTGGCCGCGCTATTGACGGGCTTGGTATACGATAGCTTAGCGACGAAGCTAGCCTAGCAAGGACTCTCCCAAGTTAGCTTATCACGCAAACCGCCAGTGGCGAAATTCTGTGCGCTTGGTTTCCCCTTGTAAACTTGAAATGTCGTTTTGGCAACAGACTTGGCGACTGCAAGATGAGTTACGGCGCTAAAGTGAGACACGGCCCTGCTCGCGATCAAGAAAATGTCAGACGGGGAGTCAAGGTGAGGATAGCATTTGGAGGGGTTTTGTGTGTGTGTGTGTGTGTGTGTGTGTGTGTGGGGGGGGGGGGGGGGGGCGGTGCCGTTTAAGAATACGTCTGGTAATTACGTGGAAATGTGTCTAAATCTTCTGTAAGGGGGTGAAAGCTTCCATCCGAAGTCGACCACACTTAATATTTCAATCTACTGTCATTTTCATCATTGAATATTGCGTTGACTTCCCATGCCGCACTTTTGAAGCGGCAATACCATAGTTGTAGTTCAAGACTTTTTCGTTGCTTGAGCAATTCTCATGTTTGCAATATCATTTAAAATGAATTGGATTGTTCACGATTTCGTAAATGTTAAATGACTCTGCACTTGTCAAAACGATTTAAGATTCTTCCAAGTAATCCAGGCGTGTGGCGCAACGTTGTGCCATTTGGAGTATTTTCTGTGAAAGAAATTGCTGATCTTTCGGTAAGCACGCTTTCTTCATTCATCGTTCCTACGAAGCGTCCGTAGTAACGAAGTACCCCCGATCCGGTTCAGAATCCTCGTTCAAATGACACCCTGTAAGATTTGAAGCCAAATGTGCCATTTTCCCTCCAGAGTATTTTCTCCCAAACGCCAAAAACCGCAACGAGTTCTTCCGGGCCCGACCCGCACGTCCTCCGGCCCTTGTCGGTCAACAGCCGTTCGGGAAAGTCCGCTCAGGTGAGGGTTTTTTTTTTTTTTTCCCTTTTCCGGCAAATGAATTTCTTTTTGAAAAGACAAAAGTTGAATGCGGGGTTGCAGGGCGCCGCCCCCAAGCGGAACCAACGGCCGGACCGGCAAAGCGGAGGCTGGAAAAGGGTGCGCACGGAAGTCAAGTCCACGCAGACGGAGGACCTTTCGGCTTTGAACGCGTCGGAGGAAGCTTACGAGCTCATGGTCAAAGGTGGGCCCGCGTCTCCTCGCCAACTCCGGCCCGGGCGCTCCAATTCAATGCCCGCCCTGCGGGCACTTATTCGAAGTTGCGTCCAAAGTGAAAATCTGCCAGATGGGGACTGTTTTCCATGCAAAATTCGCTATGTTTTCAGCACGGTGGTGGGCCGTGTCGGTTCTAGCCGGGGTGCGTATCACCGCCTTTACCGCGATGCCCCGTAAAGCTCTCGCGGGCACGTGCCAACGATCGCTCATACTTTGTTTAAAGCGGCCGGGACGTGATCTTTAAGCGCTTTGCCCGGTGTCGTGAGCGCATCCGAATGATGTTTGGCACATCGGCGATCGAACGTCTTCCTAAACGGGACTTTGGCGATACCGGTCTTACCGAGCAGGAAGTAAAAGGGCTCCTTTTGTTCTTGGCGCGCCTCGTCGCTCGCCGCATGCGTCCCGTTCATCATCCCGACCGTACGACGGGGCCGAAGACGGGCGTTTCGCTCCCCCCGAAAAAGAAGAAATTCCAGGCAAACTTGGGATACGTGCAAAGCCTTCTTCCTCATCTTCTTTCTGTTGTGGATTTGTATTGCAGAAACTCCTCCTCCCGCCTACTGGAAAGAGATCGCGGAAGAACGTCGCAAGGCTTTGTTTGATGTTCTGCAGGAGAACGAGAAGGCGAGTTCATAGCCGCTACGCTCACCGATCGTTTTGCCGCTTGGCTTTTTTTTTGTCCCACCCACCACCAAATCGGTGTCCCGCCCCTTGCCGAGAAGCAAGGTTGGTTGGCCGCGCGTCGCAAAGTGTGATAACGGAACCTACGAGCTTTGGAAGTCGTAGCGGTTGAAGGCTCAACTTGTCGCAGGAACAAAAGAACAGACGTATCAACATTTGGATTTATTTTTTTGGTCCCGTTTTTGCATACCTTTTTTCCGCCAGGCTGAAAGTCGCATAGAATAGAAGCTACGGCGATGGATCGGCGCCCATAAATCTCTCCAACTTTTATCAGACAAGCGGCGTTCTCACAACTCCGTTCACTTCCAGGATGAATCAACAGCCCATTTGACTTTTTGGATAGTACCATCTGAAGAACGAGGACAAAATATTTCTCCATTACATTATACCCTTTAGATCGATGTCAAGAGTTGAAAAGAATTGAATTCGGGTTCGGCTTTGTAATCAAACCGCAGCCAAAAACCTTGCAAAGTAAATACTTTTTTTTTTTTTTAATGGCGTTGTGAAATGTCACGTGGGGGGCATAAGAAGGACTTGTTTTTTTTTTTGTTCTTCCTAACTTTTGGTTCGCACGCCTACCCGAACCTCGCAGCTGCACAAAGACGCGAGGGCCAAAGACGAGCGCATCGCTCGGCTGACGGGCGACAACCAGGAGCTGCGCGAGCTGGCCGAGCACGTCCGATACATGGCCGACGTGATCGAGGTACGCCGCCCGCCCGCCCGCTCGCCTTTTCGGGCGCGCGGCTGAAGCCCCTCTCCAAATGCAGCGCCTGAGCGGGAAGGGGCCGGAGCGCCCGCGGGAGACGGAAGGCCCAAAGGCGGAGGGAGAAGAAGCGCGGGACCGTGGCGGCGAATAAGCCGCTTTCCGGCGCCGGCTGTTTTTCTTTTGCTTTCTTTTGGTTTTTCGGTCCATTGATGGACGCCACGTATTTTAGAATAAACGCTTGACACAACACGTCCCCCTCCGCCTATCAAGTTTGAACTTTTTTTCAACCTTTCCATCCGTCTCGGGAAGAAGGGTTTGCGCGAGCCCCGCCGGAAGTCGCCAGACAGGACGGTGATTTAAAAAAAAAAAAAAAAAAAGCCTAGCTATAGACTGTCGTTTTTTTGCGAAAAAAAACCCTTAATATAGACTTGTTTTTTTTTTTTTTTGAAAAAAAAAAAGCCTTACTATAGACTTTTTTTTTGCGAGAAAAAGCCTTACCATAGAAAACATTTTCCACAAAATTTATACAAAATCTAATCTTTTACAGGAAGACTCCCATCTATTTTTTTTGTAAAGTTTACATGGTCGTTTCTTGCCGCCCACCAAAAATAAGAATGCATAAAGCATATATATTCCACACATTATTTTATATATATACATATATATATATATATACACACACACACACACACAGTTAATTGCTGAAAAAAAGCCTTTACTATTTTATACATGGTCATTTTTGCACAGAAAAAAATGCCTGACTATATACACAGTTGACTTTTTGAAAGAAAAAACACCTCACGTGGGCATTTTATAAAAAAAAAAATAAAAACACCTGTTAGAAAGAGGGAAAAAATAATTTCTGAGAAAAAAAAACCTTAGTTTATATTTGAGAAAAAAGGCCTCGCTATACATGGAAAATGTATCTACATATAAACAAAATATGAATGAAAATACATAAACGAACCTTTCTATGGCTTTTTGTATGTAGATGTTTTCTGGTGTAGAGGTATGATTAGAATTTGAACATCTTGTATCATTATGGAAAAATAAACTTTATTGCAAGTTGCAATGAGCAGAGCAAACGGCGCCACCTGCGCTCTTTGAACCCCCCCCCCTCAAGAAAATAAAAATACAGTCATGCTGCTTTAGCGCACGTGGAAACAATAAAACGTGACTTTGCAAAACAAAAGGCTTTTGTTTTTTCAGAGGGAGAGGGAGGGGGGGGGACGCATTTACAAGCGGTACAAAATGCGCGCGTGGAGAACCTGTTCGGCTTTGGAAGCAAAACTTTGCGGGACGTGTGCTTTTCAAAACCTAAAATGTTAATTACCTATAACGAATTTATGACACTGTTATTGATAATACGTAATGACGTATAGTATAAATAATAAATACGACTGTAATAAGATAATTTATATAAAATATATATTAGCTGTAAAAGAAAACTTACTTCTTATTTAATAATATGAAAATATTTGACAGAATACATGAGTCCAAAATGAAAAAAAAAAAAAAAAAATCAAGTCAACACACAGCGTACGGGCAAAGAATCCGTTTCCAAAATAAAAGCGGAGCTCGGACAGCGGGGGACCACGGCGTTTCCGTAAGCGCCGGAGGGTCGTGCGGCGCGGAAGAAGAAACCTCGGCGGTCGGCGGCGGCCTCCTTCCTCCTTCCCGCCCGAGCTGGCGGCCCCGCGGCCCGCTTCCAAAGGTCTCCGGAGGGCGCGGGGTAAGACGAGCCCCGTCGGGCCGGCCCCCCCGCCCGGGAAGGGGCCCTCTCCTCATTCCAAAGCCGAGCGTCCCGCCGCCGTCAAAAGCGCTCAAATTCACCGGCCGAGCTGCGCCGAAAGCTTCCGGGAAGGCCTCCGACGTCACCCCGTCCGGAAACGCCCCCTTCCTCCGCCTCCTCGCGGTACTCCGGCGCCTGGCCGCAAGCCAACACGGTCGGGGCCGGGTGGTCGGCGTCGAGGTCGGCGTCGGAGAGCGGCGAGGCCGGCGCCCCGGCGCCCCGCGCCGGCACCGAGGCGTCCCCGGCGGCGCGCAAGCGCTCGGCGAAACTCTCTGGACGCACAAAAACAAAACAAAAGAAAAGCCGTCAACTGGCGAAATGCGAGGAGCTCCAAAGTCCAAGTAAATAAGTTGCAGTAAGAAATGTTATATTCATTGTACGTGGATGTCATCGTGTACTTTTTTTGACTTGATACTATACTTTTATTTCCTGTAGCGGAATTGATTGCTGTAACATGCTTTTTTCTTTCGAGGATTTATCCATTTATTTGGAACTTTTATCATTTTTCAAATTGCTATTTGATCTACTTTTTTTTCATTTGAACTTTTATTTCCCTTTATTTAGCGGAGCGGAATGTAATCCTATACCGCGGTTTATTGTTTCTAGAATTTATCCGCTTATTTTGAGCATTTAGAAACCATTTAAAACATAGATTTTTGTTCATGTATTCATTTATCGAATAAATGTAATCAAATGGTTTTATTTTTTATTTATTTCGATTCCACGTCGTATGTCTCTAGAATGTATCCATTGATTTGGAACTTTTGGAAATGACCTTTTTTTAGATTTACCTTCATTTTGTCTAGTATAATTTTTTTTTTTTAGAATGTATCCATTGATTTTGAATTTTTGCAAGAACATTTCATTTTGTTTTGTGTTATATTTACCTGTGCGCATCGGAACTCATTTCTCTGCCACGCCCCCACCCCTTCTCGGATTTTATCGGAAGCTATTTCAAAAATGTCGTTTTTTTATCTTTAGAGCTAAAGGATCCGCCGAGCCGGAACGGATCCCTTTCCTTTGCGGCCGAACTCTTTGGATTTTTCGTTCCCGAAGGCGGGGCTCACCCTCGGCGGCCAATCGCAGCAGGTGCGCCTCCAAGTCGCCCGCCGCGCGTTGCGTCACGTACGCCCGGAACTGGAAAAAGGTCACGGCGTCCTCCCGCTGCTCGGGGAAGTCGTTGGCGTCCGCCATCTCGCGGGCCACCCACGGGATCACTGCGGGGGGGGACGGACGGCCTTTTTCATCTTTCTGGTCTCTGGGCGGGGAGCGCGCGAGGCGGGCACCTGCCGGCCCGCTCTGCGGGAAGAGCCGTTCCAGCGCCGGGCGGTAGCGGCGGGTCAAGCCGGCGGCCAATCGCTCCGGCGCGGCGTGGAAGAGGCCCGGCGAGCCGCAGCACTCGGCCCACAGCGCCGCCGCCTCCCCCCGCCGCTCCTCCGCCGCCGCCTCGGCCTCGGCCAGGCTCTCCAGGAGCGCCGTCTGAGACGCCAGCTTGAGGAGGACGTCGCCGCGCCGGCACGCGCTCGCGTCCTCGTTCAGCGCCTGCGCAAAAGGGAAAACCAACAAAGATTGCGCTCAACAAAGAATTCCCCGTTTGCCGACATAGTTGACGCGCCGCTCAACGGTAATCGCAGGAAATTCATTGTCAGAAATCGGTGATTATTTTTGTACACGAAATGAAATTGTACACGTTTTGATCATCTGCTGGAAATTTCAGCTCCAGGCAGTTCTTCTCCAAAAGGCCTTTCCATAAATGTAAGGTGAAAACGCTTGAAATGATCGCTAAACGACTCGGGTTGGGAAAAAAAGGCGGGTGCCTGGATGAGTCGGCCGCAGTAGCGCAGGTGCGCCACCAGGGCGGCGTCCAGGCTGTCGTTGGCGCCGGCGAGCGGCAGGGGGCTGCCGGCCACGCTGTTGCCCACCCCCGTGTCCTCCGTCGGCGCCTCCGTCGGCTGCTGATCTCTGAGCCACACACAAAATAAACACACACCTCATTGGAACATGGAAAATCCGGGAACATTTGGAATCTGCCAGAATTCCTTTTTGGTGTATTTTTACTTTGGATTTCATCCTATTTTCGATGCGTTTCATTAAAGGCAATCGATTTCCCGCTCTATGAGTGATCAAATAAAGGAGAGATTTGCTTGTGTTATAGATCTCCAAATATTTTTTCCCAAATTGCGGCCGGCGCTCGGAAGAGAAAGGAGCAATCCGAGCTCACCCCGTTGCGTCGGCGTCGAAGGGCGGCGGGGGCGGGACGGCGCCGGCCTCGTCGTCGGGCTCGTCGTCGTCGAAATCCGACGTGTTGAGGAAGTCGAAGCTTTCCAGCGCGCTTTCCACCGTCAGGCTGAGGCTGGACGAGTCGCTGGTGCGGCCCGCCGGGCGACGCTGGAACAAAACGCTGCATTTCAGAGTGGTGACAAAAAGTCACAAAAAAAAGCCTTTTATTTTTCCGAAAAACATTACGCGTCGTAAGGCGTAGCGACTTGATATAATAAGGCGGGGTTTTTTTCCAGAAAAACATGACAATGGCTTAGGGTTATAGTCTGGTTGCTTGCTTTTTACGCCCAGGTACAGTGAGTACGCTGCATAACGAGAGCCCCCCACCACCAATGTATAGCGGTGGGCGGGCGGGCGCAAATAACGAGCGGCGGGCGGAGGCGTGCGCAAAGGAGAGGGCGGGCCTACGGACCTTCAGGAGGTCCTCCAGCCGCAACACTTCCCGCTCCAGGTCCAGCAGCTGCGGGCACGGGCGCGCCTGCGCCTCCAGCGTCAGCAGCAGGCCGCGGACGGCGTCCTCCAGGGCGCCGTCCTCCTCGGGGCCTCCGTCCTCCTCGGGGCCGCCGCCCTCCCCCGGGCCGCCGCCCTCCTCCGGGCCCCGCCCCGCCGTCGGCCCCGCCTCGTCCGCCGGCGACGTCAGCCGCCTGACCAGCTGCCGCGTCAGGTTGCCGCCCTCGTCCTCGTCGTCTGCGCGGGTTTTGAAAAAGATCTCTTTTTAGGGGGGGAACGATCAGAAATGACATTGGAAATGAAAATGAAAACAAATATCGGATCTTATGGATTTTTGTTTCGATTTTTTGGGAGCGGCACCAAAGCGAGAGAGGGCGTGGAGAAAGCCGACCTTGCTCCAACTGGACGGGCAGCGGGTGCTCGGCGTGGTCCAGGAAGACGTCCTCGGGCGCCACGGCCCACTCCTCGTCCTCCGGGCCGCCCCCGTCCGTCTCCCGCTCGCCGTCCTCGTCCTCCTCGGCGATGGAGCCGTCCCGCGGCCGGCGGGGCGAGGCCTCGCCGTCGGGCGGCGTGAGCGTGATCTCCGGGTTGGACGCCGTCGGCGAGCGCGAGCCGGGCGCCGGGCCGGGGCCGGAGGCGTCCGAGAAGGCCGAGGACGGACGCCGGCGTTCCCAGGCGCCCCCGTTCTCAAACGCGTCGTCCGGGAGGGTCGCCTGACGGCGAGGAAACAGAGGTCAAACATATACATATATATATATATATATATATATATATATATATATATATATATATACATATATGTGTATGTGTCAAAAAAATGGAATGAGTTCAAATAGAGCGCATGCAAAGATGGCAGGCGACTGGAAAGCGCAAGCATGGAGAAAGGCGGGGGGAGGGGCCACGCCGACTCACGTAGACCGCCAGGCTGGCCTTGGGCCTGGGCGCCGACAGGTCGCCGAAAGAACGGGCGCGCCGGAAGGTCTCCAGCAGGGCGTCCCCCAGCGCGTGCAGAAATGACGGACGCCGGCGCTCGGCGGGGGGCCGGCGCCACGTCTTTAGGGGCGCGCGTGCGGGGGGGGGAGGGGGCGGCGACACGAGCGGGTGACATAGGCCGCATGCAACCACGCGGGCCTTCGGGCGCCACTCACAAAGAAGGAGGCGTCCTGGAAGGTGGGCGTCTCGGGCGTGCCCTGGCTGTAGACCGACACCCGGCGCTGCAGCGCCGCCGCCTTGCTCACGTTGCCCGACGACAGCGTCAGGTCCTCCGCGCCGAAGGGGCTGCCGAGCGACAAAAACTTCAGGGGAAGGCGGCGGACGTTCGGGGACGGCCGGCGAGAAACGTCAAAAGGACGCGCCAACATTTCGGAAGGGGAAATCGAACGGTTTTCTTTTCAAACGAAGAGAAAATTGATTGGAACACAATGTGACATTTTGCTACGCTGTGTTGTAAGAAATGAACAGCTTTTTTATTTTGAAAAGCAAATTAATTGGAACAGGAAGCTTTTTTTTGCTAAATTGTTTTGCCAAGTGAAGGCACTTCAGGGGGTGTTTAATTTTTTTTTTCTTCCATGTAAACCTAACAGAATGCAGTGACAAAAATATATGTTTTATAAATAAGGGCAAATTGATTGGAACAGAAAGTGACTTTTTGGCAGGCTGTTTCGCCCCAGGGAGGTACTTCAGGGGGTAGTTTCTTACACACATTTTTTTTTAAATAAGAGCAAATTAATTGGAACAGGAAGCGACTTCACGCTAGACTGATTTGCCCCATGGAGGTACTTGACATTTTTGACAGGGTTTGCGCACATAAATCTAACCGAATGCTTTTTAACGCGTGAAGAAGCGCTTTCTTTTCAAACGAAGAGCAAATGAATGGGAAGTGTTTTCTTTGGGTGGGGGAAAGCGCGAGTGGCGGCACTTACTACCAGGTGACCTCCAGGTTGAGCTTGATGGTGCCCAGGTCGTTGACGTCCACGGCCAGCACCTGCGGCGCGGCCGTGAACAGCTCCTTGGTCTCGCAGATGACGCTGCCCACCAGCAGGTGGCTGGCCAGACCCTTTAGCTCCGTCACCTCCCAAAAACAAAGAAGAAGAATTCCACTTTGCGCATCTTTACCAGTACTTTACCATGACTCCTTCATTACCGATACGGATCCGCTACTTTGGTGCCTTGAATGACTTTAGTCCTAAAGCCGTCGCTTCGATACCTCGGGCAGCGTTTGATACCTAAAGCGATCGAGCGAGTGCTACCGCGCGCTCCATGCTTTTAGTATCGGAGGAGCGGACGGAAAAGGGAAGCCTTTTCCCACGGCCCCCCGACAAAACTAAAGTGCGATGGGCACCTTGATGTTGATGAGGTCGCTGACGAGCGGCACGAAGACCATGCGGTCGGCGTCCCAACTCTGGCGGGAGTTGGCCTCCATCCTCCCCTTCAGCCTCCATCGCTGACGGCCGTAACGCATGAAAATCTGAGCCGAAAATTCAAAACCACATTTTGGACAACGGCGCACTATATAGTAAGGAAACTGAATAAAATTCTGGACAAAAACAAACAAATACAAAAAAGATCAATGGATCGATATCGATTTTTTTTGTAAACATTTAACAGGGAAGTCACCCCCAAAATGTTCTATGCGATTCTGTCGAAATAAATGGCCATCAGTTCTCAAATGAATTGACAAATGTTCAGGGCTCAGCTTGCGAACGTCACATGACCAAACTCAGCCCCGATCGGTCGTTACTTGAGATGGGCGTTTTTCATAGCCCGCACATGCCATATTTGTCAAAACGCTTGATTTGGTCTATATTATTGCGAAGGGAAAAAACCAAAAAAGGCGACCCACCTCGTACTGGTCTCCCGGACAGAGGCGAGCGAAACCGGCCAAACCTGAGCGGATAAAAACACATTTTGCTTCGCGGTCATTTAAGACTGACGCCGAGGAGGCAAAAGGGGGGCGTGGCGCCGGCGGGGATTCCGACCTTTCATCTTGATGTGAAATTCCCCGAGCAGGTTCTCCAGGTCGCTCTCAAAGGCGCTCATGTTCTAGACAAAAAAAAAAACAAACAAACAAACTTGAAAGTGGGCAGGCGCAATGGGGAAAAAGCTCCAAGCACCGAGCTCCGAGCTCCGAGCACCTCGGCGTATTCCTTGTACCGGCGGTTGACCTCGGCCACGCTCTCCTTGGTGGCCTTGGTGGAGGGCGAGCAGGCGAAGGCCCGCCTCATGCGGCCGGCCCCTTCCCGCAGACGGCTCTGGACGCAGAAGGCCTCGTACAGCTCGTCCACCTGCGGAATGGGGGGGGGGGGCAGAAAAACGCATAAGGAAAAAAATACATAAAGAAATAAAGTACTGAATTACTTCATGTACTCGAGTAAACGCCGAAGGACTAAAGTCACGGATTACCGAGGAGGGACGAACGGCGTCAATATGAAAATAGCGTATGGCTTGATTTCTATTTTCTGCTGAGAACGCTGGCGATGACGCAGTCTTGCTGCGGGGGTGGCAGCGGGATGACTCAGGGCTTATGTAAAAAAAAAAAAAATCTGGGGCCAGGCCACGTCTGCCAGCTGTCGGCCATGGAACGAGCAC
Organism: Hippichthys cyanospilos; assembly: GCF_059441005.1. Taxonomy (NCBI): domain Eukaryota; kingdom Metazoa; phylum Chordata; class Actinopteri; order Syngnathiformes; family Syngnathidae; genus Hippichthys; species Hippichthys cyanospilos. Next base: position 811,103 of record NC_142389.1, on the reverse strand, counting down.
AATGGAATACGCACTTTTAAATGTGATTCATATTGAACTGGATTACGTTTGGTAAATAATGTAATCAATCACTTTAGGGCACCAAAGTAATCAGTTATTTCATCATCATTTCCTTGATGGTGTTGTGTATTCAATTGGTAACTCGAGTAATCAACTACCTTAGGTCACTTAAGTACCAAAGCCGCATTAATACTCTGGACAACAAAGTAGTGATCGATGAAGCAATTACTCTGGGCGAACTTTAGTACTTAATCGCAATTGAATTATTGTTTTGAGTTTGAGAGTGTTTCTGCTTCCGCCGAGAAAGGAAGAGAGGAGCCTTCTTTTCGCTGTCGGCTTTAACGCCGGCTGGCACCTCGCGACCTCGCTAGCAATGCGGACCGCACACGCGTTTGGCGGTGACCCACATCCTGCGGAAGCGCGCGTGTGCGTTTGATTGTCCGCAGGGCGCTTAGGAGGCGGCCTTCCGGTAACCGTGGCAACCGCGGGAGCCGCGCGGGAGCCCTGCCGTCACGTGCCGCCCGACGCCAGAGTGGAAGGGGAAAAAAAAAAAGTCTCAAAACCTCCGAGATAAACAATGCGTGTTCCGGGAACGCATGCCCAAAAAAAAAGACCTCAGAAGGATATTTGGTTGTCTTTATTTACATCTTGACCCACGGCCCGTTTCCTCTTCAAACGTTGACATTTTTTGCAGGAGGCCCATCAATAGGCTTGGGGGATTTATTGGTTTATTTATTGGCCCATTAGTGAGCCATTAGTGGCCCATTATATACCATCAATGACGGTCAAATGAAGCTTTGTGAAGCACTTGATGCCTGTAGTTTGTTTTGGCTCCTCTAGATGGCAGTGTTGGTTTAAAGACGCAGGGGAAATGGAATATTATTTCCCCTGCACAAGCTAGAAGAGTAAAAAAAAACAAAAAGAAAAAAAAAAGGCAGCTGCTCTATTTTGCCATCAATTAAAACTGAGGTAACAAAGGAACTATTTATTTACATTTATGCCGACCCCTCGCGCACACACAGTTTGGAATCAAAGCAAAGACCGGAGAAATTTGAGCGTGTCTTATTTGGAAAGAACTCGATTTCCATCGGAACGGTCAAACGGCTTTCGGCTTGCGGGCCGCGGAGAGGAAAATCCATCGCCAAGAGGCCCGGACCAATCAAATCACGGTATACATTTATTTAACTTTAAAACAACAACTTGAGATTTCTTTTTCAATACTGTCCAAAAGCACAAGCGCGACATCGCTGTGAACGATAGAACACGACAATCGAGTTTTTCACCGAAGAAAAAAAATCGTCTCATTTTGACGCTTCCCGTTCCAAAACTATCTAGCTTTGATAGAACGTTATGGGGGATTTGATACTGGAGTATCTTGGAAGGAACGTCCTTGATATCAGAAAGAGGAGAAAGGCGCTACCTTGCTGATGTGAAACTCCAGCCGCCTCACGTAGCGCTCGATGGCTTTGATTTGCTGCGAGGACAAAAGAAGGCGGTGACGGGCCGGCGGAATCCAAACCCTTTCTCGGCGAGGACTCCTCCTAGCGCTCGCTCGCTCGCTCGCTCGCTCACCTTGTCCAGATCGTAGAGAACGCCCTGGACACAGAGGCACTTAGTACGGGCCGCCGCAGCACGTCCGCTCGGGATTTCCTGGGACTCACCAGACGCGAGTTCCTCTTCATGTCCTTGGTGAGGAACGTCAGCTTGTCCAACTCCGCCTGGTGAGCCTCCAGATATTCGCTGAAAAGGGCACAAGATTAGACAATAAAGACATCTCCAAAGCAGACTTTTGAAATAAGCTATTCAGAAAACTTTTGTTAACGTTTTCATGAACAAACGCATCCAGCAAAGGGATCATGTAAACACAAAAATAAGCAACCGAATAGTTTCATGACGAGCGATGGAAATCTTCAATGCTGACGCGGACGGTGAACCGCCACAGATAGGCTAGCGGGAATTAGCCTTCTTGTTACTGTAATTCCAATCTTGCAAACAATAACAAATAGACACAACCACAGAATTACAAATGGGGAATTTAAGTCACCAAATCATTTCATTCTGATGAAAAATCTCAATATATGGAAGGAACATTAAACGCCATAGACGGCTAAAATCCATAGTAGCATCAGTGTATTTCTCTTACAGTCAATTTCACAAATAAATGAATGAACGCAACGTGGAGCACCATGGGCAGGCTAAGATAAATTAGCATAAATTAGCATTTCACCGTGATTTTTTTATTTGTATATTCAAACCCTGGATGTTCGATACCACCTTTTTTTCTGACCGATACCAGGACGAGTAGTCAACGATACCTCGTATCGATAACACTAGCAGAGTTGATACACAAATCCCCCCCCCCAAAAAAAAACCCAAAACAAATAGCCAGATCATTTTAAAGATAGAGCTAGTTTTCAACTTGACTTTTATACTTACTCCAGGCCTCGTTTGAGCGCGGCGTAGACATCCTCCACCCTCCCGGGCTGAGGCTCCCTGGTGCCGCCGCCGCCGCCGCCCTTGTGGCCGGACAGGTGACCTTTCCTAGATTTGGACGTCGGCTTCTTCTGCGCCACAGAGTTGCCCATGAACGAGTTACACCTTTGCCAAAACACGCAGGTTCACAAAAATAAATCATTAACTTCATTTTTAAGAAATATTTGTCCACAAAAAATAATAATCAACATATAGTGTTGGACCTGTTTTCAACAACAACAACAACAAAAAATTACGAATAAATATTTGTCCACGGAAAAACTTTCAACTAACTTTAGGGTTTCTGTAGAGATCTGTTCACAAAAATAAATCATTAACTTAATTATTTCATAAATATTTGTCCACAAAAAAAAAATAATAATCAACCTAATGTTTTGGACCTGTTCTCAAAAAGAAATAACTACAAATAAATATTTATCCACAGAAAAATATTCAACTAAAAGCGAAAACCCTCTTTTGGGGTTTCTGTAGTGACCTGTTTAAAAAAATAAATCATTAACTTAATTAATAATAAATATATGTCTGCAAAAAAGATAAACAACATAAAGAAAGAAAGAACGAATTATACATAAATATCTGTCCACAGAAAAAGATTCAATTTAAAGTGTCCTCTTTTGGCATCATAGTAAAAATCTGTTCACACACACACAAAAAAAAAAAATAACTTGACAGGTAACGAGAGGTGGCACGTGACAAGTGGGGTTCAACCAATCTTGTAAAATGGGCAATCTGGCTTTTTAAGATAATAAAATTGAATAACCTACAGAAAGAAAACGTTGCTTTTCCAGCCGATATTTTCCACGATACATTACTGGCCGTGCGAGCGGACGGCGGGTGCCCCCCCCCCCGAGGCCGGCCCGGATCGGAGGCGGCTCGGCTCCGTTTGCCAATAGGAACTTGAAATGTCAGCCCGATGGGAAACGGGAGACAAGCCGCGACCTCGAAATCAGCCGTATTTAAGAACCCGGGGGCGTGGCCTTACCGCGAGCGGCGCTCCTGCAGCGTACTGAAGCCGGCGAAGGACTGACTGCGGATGATCCCGTTGGGCCCTCCCGGCGAGTGCGTCCCGCCGGACGCCATGATCTCCGGAACGCGCGACGACACACCTGCCGAGAGACCGGTCGTCACGTGGGGGGGGGGCGGGGCCAGCTTGCGCTCCCGTCACTCACCCTACGTGCGTGCGCGCGTGCTTGTGTGTGTGCATATTTCCGAGCTGAGGTCACAAGTGAGACTGAGCATCAAACATTCCAAGAATACGCCAAAAAATGTCTCTGGCCGCTACTTCATAGGCCCTTCCTATAAATAAGGCAGGCGCCGCTATTTTGAGAAAAGCCAAAGACGACGCCGTGCGGGACCCACACCGAAATAGACGCCAGACTTGAACTGAAAAAGATCCGGGAACATTTCAGGCTTGGGGAACGTCCAAGAAAGACCGATTAACATAAAATTCAAAATAAAATGGATTTTTTTTTTCCTTTTTCAGACTCACCTGAAACCGGATTGAACACTGTAAAAAGTTGCCATTTGTAGAAAGTTTACTTACGGTAAATTTCACACCAAGTGCCACTACTTTTTTCTCAAGCTTTGAACCCCGCGGCTGCTAAAAAGGGCCAAAAATCAGCACGGATAATCGCCCCCCATCGACTACCTGGGATCAATGGTCTGGTTGGAAGTATCAAAATACGTCTTTGAGCTTGGATGAGTTTCTATTTTCCCATGGAAAACAGACCAAAAAAAAGCACCCAAAGAAAAGCGTCACTTCAAATGTTTCGATTTTTAGCGCTTTTAATAATATATGCAGAGTCATCAGGTTTGCCTTGTTTGGAGCGTGGACAAAAGCACAGCGCTGTGTGTGCGCGTTTGTGTGCGTGTGCGCGCGCACGCGTCAGCGCTTGTTTTACATAACATGCCTCATCCCATTTTGTCTCCGGTTGCCATGGCAAGGCTAATTCATACGGGCAAAAAGAATTAGCTCACTGTTGGAGCAAACACACACATGCACACGCGCACAAGATAGGGATTACTTGAGTGCACGCCTTTCAATTTGAAAAACACACAGTTCATGCATCGCATGGGAATTTTCGGAAGGTATTGGCAAAAAAATCATGAAAAAAGTTCCCTTGGATTCCGATAGCTGAAAGTGACGTGAGCTCAATTAGCCCAACTTTCAAATGAAGTCTTTTTTTTTTTGGTGTCCGTTGTGTTTTTCGAGCGGCATCCGCGAAAACCAACGTGGCCCCAGGCCGGCTCGTCCCCCCCGCGCACGCTCAAAGCCGCTCGAAGGGCGTCTAAGGACGCCTTTGTGCACGGGCGCCCAAAGGCCTGAATGGACTGACTGGCAGCCGCATTGAGCCGCGCGAAAGGCCGGCGGGCCGGCCGTGGGAACGCCGAACGGGAGCGCGCCGCCGGTCGCCATTGTGGCTCCCAATGCGGGGGGAGCGGGGGTTAGAATTAACTCTTTTACTGCCGGCCAAACATGAAAATAATAATAAGCACCTGATATTAAAAGTCTAGCCAAACACCTGAAAACTTTTGAAAAACTTACCATTTATAGGACGCGCCCATACTTTTGGCCTTCATTTTTTTTTTTTTTTTTTGGGGGGGGGGGGGGGGGGGGGGTCCTTACATTTGGGGAATTACGGTATATATTTTTTGTACGTTATAAGGTGTGTTTCAGGTTCCCCATTTTGTGAGCGGTCAGTGAACGTCTCGCCGGTGAAACATTGAACGCGCTCATATAAAATGCACATCTGTGATAAAAAGTGCATCTGCTACTTGGGAAACAACAGTACTTTTTCTTCCGTTAAAATGTTCCCCATTCTATGACTTGCGTATGATGTTTTGGGAGGGACATTAGCGCCACATCTGGATAAAGCCAATCTATGCTACAAGCTAACAGTGTTGCAATTCCTTTGATTCCTACTAGCGGGATCGCTAACTTTCCCATGACTGCGGGACACAGCGCTATCATCACTGGAGTAGCGCTAGCCGCTATCAGTGAAAGAAATGTTTGTTTTGTCCCGCTCCAAACGGCAAGCTAACTGATCCTCGTTCGGCGAGCGCTCGCATTCCAGAGGGGGCTAGCCGTGCACATGCCCCCGTTTTTTTTTTTTGGGCTCATGCCCTTTATCAACGCAGTCCTTCTCAAACTGCAGGGAAACGGGCGTTAGTGTAATTGCACATCTCCGGCACTAGGCGGTGCAAGGGCGCTCATTGTCAAAGTGCGGGAGGCCCAAACTCTTCTGATCGCTGTCAAAGACATTATTAATTTGATTTAGAACAAAAAATTCGCACGTTTTGAATCTTCGAATTAAGAGGAGCGTTGGCCACCAGTCTTTCTATTTCATTTTTGTGTAATAGTAGTGCTGGTGTACTATTTTGGACAGCATTAAAAAAGAAGAAAAAATCTGACGTTGTTTTTAAAGTTACATAAATACATAAAATAAAACGAAATTTAATATTCACGGACCCTGCTTTGAGAACCGCGTGTATAGGATATGTAGGAGATAAACTCATTCACTCCCAAAGACGCGTTTTTACAGCTCTTTCTTGATTTCTCGGACATTCAGTCCCAAGTACTTTTTTATTTATACATCCGAAAAACAATGTAGAGACCCCCTTTTGAAAAAGGCATTTGAAAGAAATCTGTGAAGACATGGAAATCCATCTTTGAGATTGAATAAGTTGATTGGCGGCACATATTCCAGGTTTACTACCGCTGAAGATGGAAAAAAAAAAAATCCAAATGTCATGACGGGCATCAGAATGTAAGCGGCAGTGGGGTCACGCTGGGCCTAACGTGCTCATCCGCGCCTTTGAAATGCCGCCCGCCATCCTGACCTATAATTCAAACGAGGCCACCGTGGCAGACGCGGGAATTATCGCCACTGTGCCTTCAAAAAAAAAAAAAAAGAAAAGAAAAAAGAAGAGCAGGGTGATTAAAACGGCGCTATTTGGCAAAGTCGATTTCAACATTTTTTGGTTTGTGAGCTTTTAATTCGATTCATTTGTCATTTTAAAAAAGGAAGCTTTGAAAATCAGCCAAACTGTTGAAACGTTTGCAAAAGTGATGGAAAGCTTGATGCCTGCTTTGCAATAATCGCTACTAAATACCAACTTCATTGTGGCATTCAAAGGGATATTTTTAGCAGTAAAAGCTTTTGAGGGGTTTGTCTATTTTGAGTCTTTTGGTACCATCCATTTTGAAACACTTGAATATAACCAAAGTACCTGGGATTGAATCAAAATGACGTCTTTGGGATTGAATGACTTTTTTTGTTATCGTTTCATAATGGTGCAGCCCCAATATATATCGAACATTTCTATTAAAAAAAAAAAAAGCTATAATGGCTATTGCTTGAAGAAGATGGGCTTGCTCAGCCCTGCTCCACACGCAAAGAAGAGGAAGAACTATGAAAAACAGACAGCTTAGCAGCTTAGGGCCCTAAAACGCTTACGGCCATGGCAGTTGCGCCAGCTGCCGCGCGCCAGAGGTGCGCCTCAAAGTATCGCGTGTGCCATGTGCGACGTGCCGCTACCCCCCCTCCCGTACTGTAACAGTAAGGCGGGGGGGGGGGGGGGGGATTAATAGCCCCCATGGAGGAAACAGGGTGAAGATGGGTTCAAACGCACCCCTTCCTCCACAAATTGTCCGCGGGCAAACAGGAGGGGGAGGGGCTGCGGATAGACCAGTATGGAAGGAATGGGGAAATGGAAAGTGGGACAAAGACATCACTGATGGAATCGGGGCGCAGTCCACCGTGGTCCTCCGCCAAGATTGGCAAAGTTGCACAATCTGAAAACGAGCTAAATTGTGGAATCCAATTAAAAAACAAAAATCCAATTGAATGAGTTCACTTGCTTACTACATGAAATCACTAATACTTTGAAAAACACCATTTTTCCCCACCAGCTCTTGACTTGAAATGACCAAGAACATCACATGACCAAGCGGGGATGTCATTTTAAGTAAAAAAAAAAAAAAAAAAAGTATTAATTGTACATGAAAAACAAACCTCAAATTAATTACAGACAAATATGAACTTTATTGCTGGCAAAAATGACTAAATAAGTGCACTATCCCTTTAAGAAAGTTATGCACGTGCCATCAATGTTAAGTTTACATTAAATCTCATTTTAAATCAGTATTCTTAACTAAATTGTATGTATCTTAAGTTTGACTTTAACTTACTAAACACCTTCAATTTTCTTAAATAGCATCGCGGGCCAAGTCAAAATGTATTTTTAGCAAATGCTGCGGACTGCAAGATGTGGATGTTGGGCCGCAAATCGCCCCCGGGCCCAAACTTAGACACCCCAGATCTCGAACCATCGATCGAGATTTTGTGCATTTTTTATGAGTTTACCTGGAGAGCTTCCGATATTTTGTAACGACGATCATAATTATTAAGATCTTTTTCTCGCGTAAAAACTCAGCTGCCGGCCGCGTCGAAACCCGCCTGGTTTTACGAGAACCTCCGGTTAAAGCCGTCGCGTCAGACCGGTTCCCGACTGGACTTTAGCCTTACTGCTAGCAAGGAAGCTAAAGGCGCATCTTTTGAAGAATTTGCCCTCCAGACGGTCCGTTGGCAAAGCACTTAGCACGACGAGTCGCCGCAGCCCAAAACGTCGTCGCGACTATCAACCTCGGACCGGATGACCTCCGACCCCGCGGCTCCGCCGTCACTCAAACAACTTAAGTACAAGGAGCGCTAGCTTTATAATGCGCAATAGCTCCACCTAAAGGACTAAAGAGGAACATTAGTGAAACAGTTTTTGACTTTTTTTGCCCAATTTTTTACGCTGTGAGGCACAAAGCTAGCAAGGAGCTTTTCCTGCAGCACGCCTGTGTATGAAATAACTTGAAAGAGGGCACTCCTCGTGGAAGTATGCAGGGGTCTGCATTTCGTGCTACGCCCCCACATCCCTCCTTCAAAAAAAAAAAAAAAAAAAGAAGCAGATGGAGGGACACATGGACAAGGAAGCAGGAAATCTTGTGTTCAAGTCCAGTACTGGAAAAGTTTAAAAACAAAACAAAAAAAAGACTACAGGCACAGTGGCGGCGCTACTTCCTAACACCTCTTGTTACGAAACATTCAAGTTAGACTTTGGAAGGTGGGCTTTGGAACAAAAAGAGGTGGCTGAATTGCCTCCAAAGCACGGCGCGGCCCTCAATGACACTTTGGTGAAAGGCCTCAAGAGGCTTCCGGAAAAGACGCCCTGGGAACACAGCGCTGGGACTTTGCTTGAGCGAGGCCCAAACATGCTGGCAAAGCGCCCGCCGCCGCTTAACCATATCAAAGCCGACCCGCTGCTAACTCTGACGGAAAAAAAAAAAAAAAAATCTCTATCCCAAGCAAGCAAGCGGCCAGATTCCCAGGTCTGCGCAACAAATCCTAAAGTCAAATACGTGCCAAAGATGCATTTTTTTAGTCGGTATTTTCACACTAAAGTAAACCATTACTCTGAATTATGTAGGCCATTACTTTAGGTGAAGTAATTGAGTACTCGAAGCAAAACTTTCACGTAAATGATTATTTTAGTACTTGTGGTAATAAAGTAACAGGTTGTTCACTTAATCAAATTCAATTAGGCTTTTAACACTGCCTGGCAACGGGTAACCATCAGGAGCGCATGTATTATCAGTATCATTTCATAATATGGCATTGCCCATTGAGTTCTGCCTAGCAACTGGTGACCTATAGGAAAACATCCATTATCTGCTTAGCTAGCTAGCTTTCATTTGAAGAATGTTCCTTGGTTTAACAAAATTCAATACAGTTTTGCTAAATCAATTTTGCCTTGCATCAAGAAACACAAAATATACATTTTGCTAACATGAAAGCATTAACTCAAAGCTTTTAGAAATACCGGACACCAAGCAATATGCAACCAATTGGAACGATACTGATGAAATAAAACCCTTTGTCGTTGATTTTGACAATGTTGATGACTTTACTATTGAAATTAAGTCAGTTTACATGGTTGCCCACTCAGCATTAATTTTTTTTTTCATTGCCCCAAAGTACTTTTTTCCAAGTAACACGTGACCACAAAAAAATATTGATACTGGCACCTGCTTGTCGGCTACGATTTGATTCCGGTAGTATAGTTTATAAAATATAAACAAAAAAACGCTTTTTTTGTTTGTTTTTGCCTTAACTACGGTTTACCTATTATATGATATTTTCCTCCATGGGAAGTCATGGGAATATCCCCCGGAAAACGGACAAATGAAAACGGGGCCAGGACATCAAAGGCCTAATTGGCGTGGCGTGTGGAGCCGCACACCTCCCCCCACAACAAAACGTCCACGCACGCACACGACGTGACCTCGTGTCACTTGCAATTTGATATTTGAACTCCAAAGAGGGCAACCCGCGGATAAAAATAGACAGTCGCGTTATTCGTGCTCCCTCGAACGCACCATCGTTAAAAGTGAAAACCTCGCTTTCTCCCACATGTCACTGAATTCCTCCATGCTCCACTGCCCATAAGGGGAAAACGTCGCGTTTCTTTTAAAGAACATACGAACAAACAAAACAAAAAAAGACTTTAACTCACCTCTGCCGAGGTATTTATGTGTTTTTCGTGGGCCGTCAGCGATGTTTTCGGAGCGCGTCTACCTGCTCCCCTCCATCCATCCGCTCATTCATTCATGCGTCACAAACATACTTTTTCCCCGGCTCGTGCGCAGCAAGACGGACATCGATTTCAAAAAGCGTGGAAAATAAACAAAAATTAGTAAATCTCAACAATAGATGGGTAAATGGTGTCGTATCGTCGTCGGTCGCCCACTTCTAGGACGCCCACTCCCACACATCTTAGTTTGTGTTCGCCTCGCTCCTCCTGGACAAATGCCAACCAATTAGGAGAGCGAGGAGGCGGGATCACACGGAATTGTCTTCCGGGGTTTGGACGGCATCGGCGTTGGGACAGAAGAAGTGCTAGTTGTATAAAAACCGTCATCCTTTATTTAAAAAAAAATCAGTACAGTACTCATTTTAAGATATTTCTGATTAATCGACATTTACCTCATCAAACAATGGGAACATTTGTAACTCACACTGTCCTTAAAAATGCTAATCTGAATTTCGAACTAAAAAAATATTCCAATAATTCAACAGGGAATTCCACTCAAATCGAAGATTTTTTTAAATTATTATTTTACATTTTTTTTTCAATAAAATTGAAAGAAATGTAAAGATTGAATGTAAAATAAAAAAAATGTTTTGAGGATTAAATGCGTTAAGTACTGCAATTGAATGACAAGTTGAAAAAAGTAAAAGCACGTCTTTGGTATTTTAGTACATTAAGTGAATTTGCAATGCACATTCAGGTAATAAAGAATACTATGTACATGCCTTTTTTACATGCTGTATTTAAAGGGAAAATTGGTATAATTTGGGGATAGAATGGTATACTTCCCACAGCTGTTTTGGTTAGTAAACAGGCTCAGGGATGGAGACGACGCTTATTAGAGGAAGGCGTTCTTTCTCAGAGTATTTTGCGCCTTTGTGAGTCTTTACTGTCGGCAAGTGGACGCGATGTTCCGCCCGCTGCGTCCAAATCCAATTGAGCGCTCGCCCTTCCAAGAAGGAAGGCCAGCAGAAAATGCTTTTGTCCCTTTTCATCCATCAGCCGCCATTACAACGCCGGCAAGAAAGAAAAGGGATCGCGGAAACACTTGGCATCCTAATTCTGATTTATGCAAGCGGGGTTGAAGATTTTTTTTCATGCAGTTTTCTTTGAGCTTTCATCTACAGAAAAGCGAAACTACGTAAGAAAAAAAACTGCTTTTGTGTCAGCTGTGGTAGTGCGCCACGATGGCCAGAGGATGGCGCTGTTTTGAAAACATGTTTTTTTTTCTTTTACATGAATTTAATCATTAATGTATCGCAGGTCATGGTGGAAGGCAAAATCATAATGAAAAGGTGGAGACTTTTAGGTGGTAATAATCCTTCTTGTCCAACAGAGGGCACTGTATTAATAACAAAAGCAACAACACAACAAAAAAATTCATCTTTGAATCGTCTCTAAATCTTAGAATACTTGTACTCCGATTTTGGATAAAAAAAAAAAAAAAAAAAAAGTATGATACAATAAAAGGTTTGTGGCAATTTTCAACACTGGGCAAGTGTGGCACTGCCCGACCAGCAGATGGCGATGTTATAAAAAAAGAAAGAAGAAGAAACCATTGGTGGTGTTTTCGTCAACATGTATAAATCTAGTAATGTTTAACATAATTTTGCTTGTATCCCTAGAAATGGACGGTAAAAAAAAAAAAAAAAAAAAAATCGCGAAAACATCAAAACTCAATAAAAAGATGAAGGGGCAAGTATGGCAATTACTCACTCTGTCAAGTAGATGGCACAAAAAAGGCATCTACAGACATCAAAAGGCTTACAGGTCAAACTACGAGGACTTTTTGAGGTTATAGCTCAAACGATTTTCTACGTGTCGAGACATATAAGACTCCAATATTTTCAGCAGCTGTCAACGCGGGCCTGTAATTACGTCTGTCTTCGACGTCGAGTCAGCCGCATTGACCGTCGCGTCAAATTTGTCATGGCTCCGCCTACTACAGCTGTTTCATTGGACTGGTACAGCTTTGAGAGGGGGCGGGGCTTCCCGCCCCACGTCACTGAGCTTCCTGGAAGCGGCCTTCAAATGCGGTGCGCTGAGGTTGGTAATGACAGCTTGTCGCCAGAGCCCACAACTGCGCCAACTTCATCGCCGTGGTTGGAATGCGATACGACACGAGGGGGTGCGCCAAATCCCCGCAGCGGCTGCGTCACAATCAAAGCGGGGAATGCAAAGAGAGAGAAAACCAAAAGAGTGAGCGGTGGAAGACTAATAAGGGAATACGATGATGAAATACGAAGAGGGGGGTGCGTTCGATTGAAAACGAGAGGGGTACGCCCTCCAGAAGGTCCACCAAGTTTAAAGATGAAGAATGCAGAGCGCAGGGAAGAACCAAACGGAAAGGAATGAACATTGAAAATTCACTCAATGTACACCCTACACCCCCTTGAAAACCTAAGCATTAGCACACCCCTATTTCTGTCACAAAAAATACACCCAACCTAACGTAATGAAGAAAAAAAAAAAAAAAAAAATCGAGATATAATCTTCACACCGTTGCATTTGGAAATCACCCTGCCTGATGTCAACACCTCAACAGTGACCAAGCTAAGAAAATCCAGCGCTAAATTTGTGAGCGAGAAGACATTTGGAAGACATTTCTGCTCTTACTGTATTTGTTTCAAAACCAGCAAAGCGTTACACAACCGCGTTCCCCTCTTTTTTTTCTTTTTGTGGTTCCGCCTATAAATAATCAGTCAGTCCTTCTAATGTTAGCTGTCCTTCACCACAACTGACGCCCACTCACAGTGCGCACACCTGCCACACACAAATATTTTTCTCCACCTCAAACCAATGGCCGGATCGTGCAAACGTCCCCGCGGTGAAGGCGCACCACTTTGAGAAAATGAGGTCGATGGGAAATTGTCACTTCTTTACACACACAGACGTTTCAACAACATATTTCAAACCAGGTGCACTTAATTTCAACTCTGTGACGGCGCACCACTTTTTTGGCGGGTTGAAAACTCATCAAACTTCAAGTCTCGTAACTATGACACAAACAGGATCAGATTTAAGGCGCACAAATGACAAATAACTGGCTGAACCTTGCAACACATTGGAGGTGCACATCTAGTTTGAACTACAGCCACACTGTGCAAGAGCGCACCACTTTTTCCTCAAATGACAATGCCTTATTAGTGGTTCCATCTTTAAAAAAAAAACAAAAAAAAAAACGAACTTATCAGCATCTCGTCCACCGCCAGACACCCTCGGGCACGCACCCCTTCGCACCAATTTCCCGGTCTGCCGGCGCACCCCCGACCGGCCTACCGTCCTCGTAGAAGACGTCGTCCGCCTCCTCGCGCATCAACATCAAGTCGTCCGTGGCGGCCATGGCGCTTTTTCCCCTCTGGTGGTGCGGCGGTGCGCGGAGGCCGGCCGGCCAGCCAGCCAGCCTTTGCTAACTTTCGGCAACTGGGCGGACCGTTTCGTAACATCCTGTGCAAAGCTGAAGTGAGAGTGAGTGTGTGTGTGGCGCCTGGAGAGCACTTGTATGTGTGTGTGTGTCTATAAGTGGACAGGCGACTTTTGATGAGGAAGAAGAATTATCCGGCGTGTTTTAAAACAAACACAGATGCTGTCAAAGCGAGTGTGTGCCATTCCTTCACAGGGATTTTTTTTTTTTTTTTTAGCGCACTTCACAGCGCCTAAATGGAAAGGCCTCGGCGCGGCGTCTATTAATATCTCTCACGGTCGCCATGGCGCCCAAGCAGACACTTGATTAGGTACACTTGCTCAGGCGCAATCTCAAAGGAAAAATGACAATCCTGTTTTTTTTTTGGGATATTGTTGTCTGGAAATGGGCTATTTTTTGGATGGCGTGACTTTGTTTTAAATTTGGTGCGGCCACTTTTTGAGAATTTTGGTTGGCTAAAATGATGACAAAATCTGTCCAACATATAAAGAAATTGCTTTACTGGGAACCAATGTAAAAAAAGTGAAAAACATAAACAAGTGAATACATCAAACAACGGCTATTTGATTGAATTTTTTTAAATCTTGCATCTTTTCGCAGTTTCCGCAGTCATTTCCTATTTGCCCATGTGGAAATAGAAAGTAGGGCTGCCTGGCGCAGATTCATTAGCACTTTCCCGTAAGACTTCCTCTCGAGGGAAGCGTGAGGACAAAGTCGTTTTCGCCTGCTTTCGCACCGCTGGACAAAAGTATTGGGACACCCAAGCATCCGCCGGCAAAATTTGGCGTTGAAAAGATAAAGATTGTTTTTTTTTGTGCACCGTCTTGAGAGATGACAGCAAGTTTGCCAGCCCAAACGGGAAATTATAAGCAAAGCTACAAAATTCTTTGAAGAAAAAAAAAAAAAACGATAGATGCGCAAATTTTTTTCTTTGTTTGCAAAAATGACATTTTTGAGAGGGGTGTATTTCCGTATTTGCAGTAGTTCATTGCTTGCAAAATTTTTCGTTATATTTGTGGTGGGGGGGTTGATGAACAATCATAAAAGTTAACAATAGTTTTGCTAACATTTTGGGATTCCATTTGAAATGGTTGGCAATGTAATGCTTTGACTTTTATTTCTGTTTTGCTTGACACAAAAAACGTACATAATCCCCATTTTTTTTTTTTTTGCTTAGCGGGATGAGCCGACGCCATCCCGTCGCAAAGGTTGCCTGGTTACCGCGGCGACAATAAAACGAAGCGAGCATGCTTAATCCCATTCGTCACGCTACCCTGTTGCACATTTGTGCGAATGGAGGACAAGCATCGTGTAGAATGGATAGAAAAAGTCTACACACCCCTAATCAAATTTGCCATAAATCAGAGGAAAGAAAGTGAGATAACATAAGCGTGCACCCCCGATTAAAAGAAGACGTAAAGCAATCACGATCTCACCAAGTCAGCAGACAATCGGCCAAATAAACTTCGGCAGTGAGTACATCGTAAGCATGGATAGCAAAAATAGTAAGAAAATGCATTACGTACAGCAGCGGCAGCCATATGGTTTAATCCATAGATGGTTTATTGTCTTAGCGCGACGCTCCATAACGAAGAAGTAGGACGACAAGAGTTTTTCTTTTGACGCCGCCATTTCATCAAGCGCTCTTTTTCCCCGGTCGCTATTGTCTTTCTTTTTTTTTCCCTCCGCCACAATCGTCTTTGTGTCTCCGTAGAGGGCACGGCCGGCACGAGACAACGGAGGCTGGCACCGTACGCGGGGACCACGCGACCCTTTGATCGTCGGCTCAACGTTTGTCTCGGCGAGATATTTGCCTGCATCGCCATTTGCCGGGACGACGTTCAAAGCGGCGTTCCGCCCAGCTCTTTTCAAAGTCCCTCGTTTTAGAGTTCTACGCGCATCCAACGCGCACATTGTCATGGACTATGCACGTTTGGCTCAGGAAAGGGAAAAATCACTTTTTAAAGTGGATGGGTCCTTTTAATAAAGTAATTTTTATACATCAACGTTTTATATTGTATATTTATTTCTTGATAACGGTTCCTTTATATAACTTTTTTCCTTTTTGCTCATTTCGAAATCTTTTCAGGTGGATGTAATCAACAAGGATATTTTGTGAAAAAAACAAAAACAAAACAGCAAAAAAGCAACACTTTTCCAAAATCCATTTTATTTGATGTATTTAAATATATAAATGAGGGAGTTCATTTAATATACCACATAAAACTATATTAAAAAAACGGCTAAAATGGTGGCAAATTTTATTTTCAACATAGTGTTACATCTGTTTGCAAAATGAAATAATAAATATTTGTCGAGAGAGAAAGTCATGTATATTTTTCCGTGAAAATAAAGGGCGAGCGGCCAAAAAGTAGGTCATCCGGCATGCAAGCAAATTTGCGGATGTCACCATGCGTGACGAAGAAGCGGCCAGCGCATCGGCGCGTAAAGTCACACACGCAAACACAAGTGGGCATCTTAATATGGCGTTATATAGCCGCCGTTCACTTCCCATTTTGCCGCGAGTCCGAACGAGGCGTTTGCCAATCTTCCTTCCACGTGGGCCGAGGCCTTACGAAAAAGCCCGCTTCCCCTTTTTGCAGGTGATGGGATACGCTGGGGTGGCGCGGGACAGGAAGTTACTCGTTTCCTTTCCCGGCCCCGCCCCGCAGCCGACCGCGATTACATCTTGGGCCGCCGCGCCTCGAATCGACTCCCGTTGAGCAAACGCTTCCGGTTTGAGACTTGAAACCAGATACCGGCGGTTGGCAAATGGGGCGTACCCCCGGGGTACGTGAGGGCATTTTATGTGAGCGTTTAACCGGGTACTTTTCTTTTGAAATCTAATGAATTGGAACGTGACGTATTCTAGTGGCTCCTTTGCAAGTAACTATTTCAGTGTTAAAGTGTCATAATTAGCTAACAGCACTTGTGCACAACCACAACTTCACAATTTAGCTAATTGTGGAATCACCGATTACTAAAAAGAAGAAATTAATCGATTGAATTGGATTTATTGCCCGGCCCTTATGTGTTCTGGTTTTGCGATCCTGGTCCCGCATGTAACTAACCCTGTAAAGCTTGTTATACAAGATCAATAACAGCCCTATTGACGAGATTGGCAAGATAGAAGCGCAACGATGAATCGATTGAAAAACAACGAATCGATTACAAACCAATTGGATAAGTAACGATAATGCAGTGATCATTTCAATCAGTTCGATTCGATTTTCTTTTGATTAAAAAGACGAACGAATGGATTTATGGCGCGGGCCTAGCGCCAGTTAAGACGGCGAGCGAGCTTTCCCTTCGCACCGATGTGACGCGCTTTTCTGGGTCACGGGCGGAAGCCAGCGTCTTTCTTCGCATTCGCGCCGGACGAGACACACAAAGAGAGCCTCGCGGACCACCGGCGCGACCGCACAAAGGCAAAAGCGGCCGACGGTGACGTGGGAACCGGCCTCGCTTACTCATCCGAGTTGAGTCAGCTGTTGCCGAGTTGAAAACATTAGCGTGCTCGATGTTAGGATGCTAGCGCAATCTTTTTTTTTTTTTTTTTTCCGAACGAGCCTCGGGCAGCTCTGAAAAAACATCAGGATGACTTTTACAGTCATGCTGACGAGAGATAAGAGAAAAACGCTTGCGGGAAAAGCAGCTAATCAGCTTAGCCACTGGGCTGATTCAATTTCATTGGTCTTAGCATGATAAGCCGGCAGACGCTGTAGCCGTGACATGATGCAGATGCTTTTTTCTTTTTTTTTTTTTTAACCAATTAACAAGCGATATTGAGGATATTTTACTATGCTTTTCTTTGGTGATGACAAGTGCCTACACGGACAAAGTGAAAAGGACTGCAGTGTCTGGTCACTAAATCAAGAGGGGAACTAAACTAGGTGTACATATACACACACAACTCTATATATGATTTTTTTTCTTTCCTTGTTTTCCAAACAGCAAGCGTGCAGAGTTAGCAGCTCCACAGCCACTTTGGAGCCAATCCCAAACACTTGAGTGGCGTTGGATGGATAGATTAGCCACGGCTAAAAGCGTTCGCTTCTGATAAGCGCCACATACTCGCCTTCGCCAGTTTTTTACATGTGTGGTGATCTGTCTATGTGGCACACAATATCATATATTGTTTTAATTCATATTAACATTTGCTTCTGATGAGCAAGCAATAGTTGATTGCTGGGTGAATTTGTCAACGCAGTGACAGGTGTGTCGGCGCTCCACATTAAAACAAAGCGTTCGATTCTGATGAGCGGCAAATACTCGACTGATCAGTGAATTTGTCGATGGGCGTATCCATGCACCAAATACAAAACAAAATGGTACTTTTGTTGAATGTGTTGATTAGCCTTTGCTTCCGATGAGCAGCAAATAGTATTCCTCAGTAAATTTGTCAGTTCGGCGATTGGCGCGTCCAAGCAATGTTTCGGCGTTTGGTTTTGGTTGGATGCAACAATTAGTTTTAACCAGCAGCACTTGATGACTCAGTGAAAAAAATCACTGCGTAGTGGCTTTTCTGAATGTAAATTTGCTTTCGGCTCTGATAAGCAGCACACGCCCGATTGAGTGAATTTGTCAATGCAGCTGCGGGCCTTTTACAAGAAAAATTTCATGAAATTCTTTTTTTTTTTTTTTCAACCTCTTTAAAATGATCTCCTGTGGACCACGTCAACAAAAGATCCGTTTTTTTCTTTCTTTTTTTGCAGCAAGCACGCACCCACGCAAGCAGCCTTTTATTCCGTAAAGCTTCCAGCCGAGCCAGAAAATTAAGAGGCCGGGCAACGTGCAATTTTTCCGTTGCTATGGAGCGAGGACACGTCACGCGCTAATCAAGGTTCTTACCACCGCACTTGGAGAATAGAGTTGACGTCGGCTCAAAGAAAAAAAATCCGCCGTAATAATAATACAAACGCTGTTATATGAAAAGTAACACAGTTAAAGGGAACATTGTACAGTACATGTGTGGGAGGACATGGTCCTATCATCTATTATCATTTAGTTTAGAAGGACCCCTTCTGGTCAGTGATGATAACTAGGCCCCAGTCCGAAAAAAAAAGACATCTTTTCCAAAAATTCTACATTTTATTTTTAAAATAAGTGATATTTACTGTCACTTGAGGGACCTTGAGATTGAAGACGTAAGGTTTAAATAAAAAAGAGGTTTAGCACAGGCATCATCTACTTAATTTTGTTATTGAAAAAGGGATAGTCTCGTTAGTCGGACGTTTTTAGCAGTGAACAGTTCATATTTTGTCTATAATTAACATTTATTTTAGGCATTTTAGACACTCTTTTAGGCTATCACTTTTCAGTGTGAAAGGAAAGCTCGCTCAGCATCTTAGCTGGCACTAGACAGTATTTGAAAAGATACATAAATATTTATATACACTGGATTTTTTGAAACTATATCAACCTTTTGAACAAATGTTTGCCGTCTCTCTCATTAAAATCATAATGACCCGAAATGATGGGATGAAATGAAGATTTCATGTTGCGGCCATATGGCCCAGCAGTAATCAGAACCAAACCCCATAGAGAGCAAAGAGCGCCACACTTACGGTTGAACACCCGCTGGCGTACGCGAGGCCTCCGGGGACGCTTCCTGAACCAGTTGAGGCGTCCCGGCAGCTCCATCCTTGCCCGGCGGCTCCCAGGAAAAAAAAAAAAAAAAGTCAACCTGCCATATCAATCCTTTGCGCATTAGTGGGGCGAGGGTACGGCGGGGGTCCCCTTCACCATGCCTTCCTGCAGAGAGACATGGCACGGTGCTAAGTTCATATTTTATTTATGCATGAGTCAGTGCAACCAAACCCCGGTGTGTGCTACTTGCCTGCCCCGGGTAGAGCCAATCAGAAGGCGGCTTGTGGCGGCTTGTAATATGATGCCCTTGGGGAGGGGAGGGGGTGATACAGTATACTAGACGTCTGCAAGAATGCAGGGAAATCCACCCGTGCGTCAATAAAATCAAAAGTAAAAAACAATTGTGTCACTTCTGATCAAATCTAAACACACGGGCATCAAGTCTGGAAAAAAAAAAGAAGTCCACTTTATTCACATTTATATATAGAAAAAACAAACAGTACACGCAATTGGTTTGTTCTTAATATAATAAATAAAAACATTTGGCACACATAACCCCAACTGTACAAAGATGAAAATACAACTGCAGTATGTAACATTAAAACTTGTAGATGGAAATTCAGCACTTGGAAGTGAATCGATAAATATAGAACATTTCTCACTATTTGTACTTACAGCTATATTTTAATTTTGTGTGCATTTGCTAGCAAGTGGCACTTGAACGACATTTCACAAAACGTACCTGGATCGTAACTAGGTTTGCAAAAGGGGTGGAAAATTCACTGGAGATTTTTGGAAATCCTCCTTAAATTCACTTTGTTGAATTTGGAGTACACTGCATTCCAATTCAGAACTATGCTCAAATATATTTTACGTTGCCTATTACAAGTCAACGCGATCCATTCTTGGTTGAATTCGTCACCCCAAGAATTTGACACCCCTAATTTTAACATTGACGATCATACAGGTAAAATGTGCTCTGATAAACATGAACGGCTGGAAACTTGAACACAAGGCAGGTCACTAACCGCACAATCACGACGTTTTAGCGCCCCCCGATGGCACGCTGAGCATGTGCAATGTGAGCAGGCAAATGGCAAAAAAAATAAATAAAAAAAAATGTAAGGTCCAGTCTGAAGGCACCATGAAATGACAGCTAAGCTTGGCCAGCCTTATCCTGAGGTACAAAAGACACGAGAGGCACGTCCAAAACGGTTTAGGAAAAAAGTCAGTTGAAAGAAAAAAAAAAAGTTAATGTTATGAGGAAAATATGTTCAAAAACGTCAAACGTTTAATGAAAAATATGTTCAAAAAAGAAACTATTTTCAATGATTTAAGGTGAAAAACGTAATGCAAAAACTGCCACAATGCTGGGATAAAAAACAATGTTGTTAAATTACAACTTTAACTCTGAAATGATGAAAAAAAATGGAATATTAAAAGAATGAAGTAAGATTTTTATGGGGAAAGAAAAAAGAATTATTTGAGGATGTTCAGTTTTTCAACCAATTAACTAAAAATAGTCTTAAAATTACAATGGAATTTTTTTTTATGAGTAGTTGGATTTTTACAGGGAAAAAGAAATCTTACAAGAATATAATGGAAACAACATGTATTGCTACAAAAAGTATGTAAGAATAAAGTGGCACTTTAGAGAGAAAAAGCAATCATTCTCTGACAAATATTATTTAGTTTGAGGCTTTGGGAGAACATTAACAATTCAGTTGCTTCTTAAGTTCCCCATCCATCCAGCTTAATATTTTGGAGTCCAAAGCGGTAACCTTCCAAGAATCGAGTGGCAGTTTTTGTGCGCATCAAGTAGAACTATTAAAGCACCAATTTATTTTTGGTCCAACTTCCAACTTTGTCTTCTTAACGTGGGCGAAGAAAAACAAATCCCCAAGTCTCCCTCACCGCAAATGTGACGATTTTAAATTTTGGCACCGTTTTGGCCTGTAGCGTGAAGAAAGCAAGCAGCGTAAGTTCCGAGAACCCCCGCGCGAACAGTAAGACCCTCCAGTGAAGACCCATTGCAACCAAGTGATCAAGTAAACGAAGTACAATCGCAGAAAGAAACCTGATGTAATGCTTTCAGCTTCCGCTGGGGGGCACTGAAAAGCACACTTGCGCCCAGTGGTACATCCTGTTTACAAGAGGAAGCGTGTGTGACAGAGAACATATCTTAACTCCGGTGAAGTCAAATGTCCTTAACATGTTCTGAAAATAGAACAACATAAAATGCTTGTGTGGAGGCAACGTGTAGAGTGTGGTGGTACCGCTTAGCTCTTCATCCTCCTCTGCATGTTTTTTTCTTTGTTCTTGTTTTAACGGATTGTCTTGAGCAGAGGGTTGTCGTCCGTCGCGCGCGTCTTTCAGTCCATCTTGTCGGGGTCGATGTTGTCCAGGTCGATGTCGGGCGAGGCCACGCAGCAGTAGCACAATTTTTGGGTATAAGACGAAAGCGTGTCTGAGAGGGAAAAAAATCCAATAGTGTAGAATGAAACATTGGTTTTAAATGATGCGGTCTATACTGTAGTAACTAGCACAAAGCATTTTGGGGTGGGGTTGTGTTGCATCGTATTTTGTTTTCTTTTAGGATTTCATTTTTTACTTCCTGTTGTCTGTATTTGTTTTGTTTTTCTTTATTGGTTTAACTTTTTTTTTTCAGGGGTGTCAAACTCGTTTTAGCTTGCGGGACGCCTAAAGGAAAATCTATACCCAAAAGGGCCAGATCAATAAAATCATGGTTATATATTTATATCACTTTAAAAAATAACAACTTCAGATTTATTATTCTTTTAAAATACTGTCGAAAATAGAACAATGATAACATGACTATTAATCATGAAATATTAAAATGACTATCATAAAACATTGCAAACAATACAACAATACATAAAAGATCAGATCATTTTTATACATTAACAAAATCATCTCGTGGATGGGATTAACCCTGTTTGCGGGCCAGATCTGGCCCGTGGGCTGTATGTTTGACATTCCTGTCACAGGTAATGCACTTTGTACAAAGCAATGACTATTTTCAAGTGCTATGAAAAAAAACAAAATACAAAAACAAACAAAAAAAAAACACCTGCTTGGGATTGAACGAGTTAAAAAGCAGACAAGATAAATGCATCTCTCACATAGGATTTTGCTGAGGAAGGCGGGCCTGGAGCTGCGTGGCAGGTGGAGGCAGAGGAAGTAGACGGGCACGCCGGACAGCGCCACGGCGATGCCCACCAGCGAGTTGATGGTGTCGCTGTAGAGTGGCACCACTACCAGGAAGAGGCTGCACGCGCTGTACGTGATGGGGAAGAACAAGGACAGCTGCGGGGGAACAACGAGGGAGCAAGTTAGTCAGACAAGCACACACAAAAAAAGTTTAAAACATGCAGCAGGCAAACGGAGCGCCTACCTTGATGGGTCGGTGCAGGTCTGGGGCCTTAAAGCGAAGGTAGATGAGGCTGACGATAGACAGGCCGATGAAGAGCCAGTAGTTGAAGCTGAAGTAGTTGATGAGGCGAAACACGTCGGGCACCGAAAGATACACCAGAGACATGGCGCCCTGATACAAAAACACACAAACTCCGCTCACCAAATACTGTCGAGAACTTGACATAAAAAACAAAAAAGAATCTAAGTAATCATGTGTATGCTGGTCTTGCCGTTCACTCCATTCCTGTAGGTGGCAGCAAAGTTAAACTCATTTTTACCACAGACTCAAATGAAATCGTTTACATTATCCTCTCATATTTTCCTTAAATAATGGCATTGTGTTGCTGTTTTTGCGATTGACATTTACTATTATCACCTTATAACTTAACAAAAACGCCTCACGCTTTCAGCTTACGTTAAAAAGCAAGGCAGGAATGGGCGTGAAGCGCTTGACGTGAATCATGGATAGGACGTTGGGCAGGTGGCCTTCTCGGGAACCCACGAAAAACAACCTGAGTTGACAAACAAAGCAAAAACAAAAAACAATTGAGTTGGGATGCTTTTTTTTTTAATGTACAACATGAAATAATTCATACGTGAGCTTTTAATGCCTCTCTCTGAATGAATTCATTGCATTTGTGCAGTTTTATTTGTATTCTTTAGGGTGCTCAAAGCAATCAAAATGTGACCTGGAGGCAGCGATGATAGATGAATTGAGTCCACCGTAGCAGGAAATGGCCACAGACAGCGGGATCAGCCAGCGGGCCCAGCCCAGAACCTCGTCAGCGAACGTCTGAGTAGAAAATTATTGTCATCGCTATTAACGTTCGAACATTGCCGATCCAAAGCAAGACGACAGTTGGCCATGTGCAAACAATTACAGCGCACTAATGGCATGGGCGGGAGCGCTTAAATTCGTTATGTCAACAGACAGACTTTCCGCTCGCAATCAGGCAGACGCCAACATTCGGGCCACCTGCACAATCTGCTGACATCCAGTTCAAGAGAGATGGCACAAAGTGGAATTGCAATAAAATTAGGATTGGCGTACTGGTTTTTTTCCAGGCATTTTGGTGCACTGGCTAATTTTTTTTTAATCTGTTTTAGACTAAGCTGTAGCCTGTATAATACAGTTTTGAAAGTCCATTCATATTGCTTTTAATGTTTTAATGAGCACTCTTTCTCAGGTTTTCTACGATTGCGGTCTCTCCAAAGAAAACTTCAATATTAGCTAGAACCCAAGGAAGACGACAATTGTTCCCATTGTCCAGAGACAAAAACGCAAGTTACTGGTTCTTGCGACTTCCCGAAACCAAACGGGTATGATCAAAACCCCCAGGGTTTCTGAGCTTCTCAAAAGTGCAACTTCCTTTAGGGCTTCACGTGGAAAATACTGACCACGGCGACAGCTTCACTGCTGAGAACCTGGTCGGCGTCCATGACCACGTAGTAGGCCACGTTGGTCAGGATGTAGATGACGGTGACGATGGGCATGGAAATGGCGATGCTCAGGGGGAGATTCCTGCAGAAACAAAAAAAAAAAACGTGCTTTGCAACTTTTGGGCGAAGGGTCAAGAGATTTTTTTTTTCTTGGTCCTCTACCTCTCTGGGTTCTTGATCTCCTCCGTGATGAAGTTGAGCGTGTCCCAACCGGAGTAGGAGTAGAGCGCCGAATAAAGGGCGAGCGCCATGTCGCCGGGGTTCAACTTGGAGCCTTGGAATGAGTCCTCAAAGTTCTGATTGAAACCTGTTGTCAAACCAAGCGCGGGGAGATTTTGTTTGTGCCCACATTCCCGTCAATTGAGCTCGGCGCCGTACACATGGGATCTCTGGTGCAAGCTTGGCGTCGAGGAACATAAATTCCCAGACGTACTTCTTCATTCGGCCTGATTTGTATTGCATTACATAAATGCCATATAAGCCTTTGTATATGTTACTATTTTGGGAAAATTTCTGAAAAAGTCCAGAAAGTAGGTGAACTTTAACTGTTTTAACGGTGACTTTATGTATTTGGAAACCAAAAAAAAAAAACTAAACAGTTTGCAATTCCTTGATCCCAAAAGTGAGTGTGGCCCCCGAAACCATTCAGATGCTCAAACTTTTTCACTTGACACCGTAAGGCACTCATAAAATAAAAATCAGCCAATCTGTGACAACACGCCCGGCGCCGACGACGACGGCCACAGGACACAACTTTGCAACGGGTCGAAACGCTGTAAATGGCGGGTGAGCGCCGATCAGTAACTTGAGCAGTTTAACGACTCGTACCTTGCCCCAGCTTGACAAGGCCGGCGACGATGATGACTATCAGCGCCAGCACTTTGGCCACGGTGGAGATGACCTGAAGAATGGCCCCCCACTTCACCTTCAAACAGTTGATGCACGTCAGCAAGCCTGAGAAAAGACCCACGTGTCAGTGACGGGAAAAGAGCGCAAGTTCTCATGGAAAAGTCAAAGGTTTTGGTTTTGTGGAGATTGGAAAAATGTGAAATGATGATAGGAAATGGTGGGAACATTCACAAGAAACACGTCTTTACAAAAAGTGTATTTGCAAGTGTAAACACCTTCTATAAAAATGGTGTTAATATACTGTGTATTTTTTATTGTTTTTTCAGCATATTGCGGAGAATTGTTTATGAAATGTCATACGCAGAAAAACTAAGTGACAAAATTCACAGTAAACATTCAACAAGTAAATATTGTCTATGGAAAATTTTGCATGAATTTGAAAGATTGTTTAATTAACTGCATACATTTTTTGTATGAAAACTTACAACAGAAATTTGAGACGTCTCATTGTATAGCAAAGATTATATAACATGTTTTACTACTCCTTTATCATTAGCATATAATAGCATATAATAATGCACGCACATGTAAAATGCAACTGACTGCAAAAGTGAATTAAACCTGAATTACAAAACAATTTGGCAGGAATGTCTATTTCAAGCAAATGAGGCAAAATATATGACTGATGAAATTCCAAGGTGCAAAGTGGGCCGATGGGGGCCGCTTACTGGATTTCGCAACCTCAACACGTGTTTAACTAATGCTTGCCCCGCCCGCTCGGTCGGAGACGTTATCAGCCCCGAGCAAACACCGTTCAGACCAGATGAATGGAGGAAAATGTTAGAGAAAAAGCTAGAGCTGGATGACTTTGAAATTCAGCTAATAAGAATTTTCCCCCCCACTCCATTATACAATTAGGCTTTAATATCACAGTTATTTTTTAATGGTCCTTGTACTTTGAATTTTTTTCAACAATCAGATTTTTGTGAACAATTTGGAGAAATCTGAATAATTTTGGTGCAAATTTCATACGGATTTGAAACGTCAGTAGATCTGGAAAATCTTTTTAAAATTGCTTGAATTTTTTTTTGTAATGATTTGAAGCGAAATAGTTTGAATGCTTGAAACTCACAAATGATGGCGGCAGCGATGAGACGGACGGCGTAATAGGGGGCGGAGCATGTGGTGAAGAAGGGCTGCACCAGGTAACTGGAGAAGGTCAAGGCGATCACCGCCTGACAAGCCGGTTCCACGATCAACAACGACGTCCACAGCCTGCCCGAAGAGAGGAAGGTAAAGGAGGAGCAGAAGTAGATAATGCAGAAAGAAGAGGAGCAGAAAAGAAAGTGCGGCCGGAGTAGGAGCAGAAGAAGAACAAACACGAGGAGGAGGAAGAGGAAATGAAGAACAGAGCATAAGAAGAGGAATGAGGAGCAGCAGAAGATGGAAGAGTAGCAGGAGAATGAGCAGGAGGAGAAGACAAAGTGGGAGGAGAAGAAGCAAGAGCAGAAGGAGCAGAAGAAGAGGAAGGAGCACAAGAGGGAGGGGAAGAAGGAACAGAAGAAGAAGTAGCAGCAAGAGGAGCGGTAAAGGAGGAGTTGCCGGAAGAGGAGGGGGAGCAGAAGGAGAACAACAAACAGAGGGAGGAGGATTGGAAGAAGAGGAAGGAGCAGAAGGAGGACAAGAAGGAGCAGAAGGAGAAAGAGCACAGGGAGGTGGAGGAGGAGAAAGAGGAGCAAAAGAGGGAGCAAACGAAGGAGAAGGAAAAGAAGGGGTAGAAAATGGAGCAAAAGAAGAAGAGAGCGCAGAAGAGGTAGCAAAAGAAGGGGTAAAAGAAGGATCAGAAGAAGTTTTTGCGAGGGAGTCACGGCAGGGGCGCGCTGGCTCGGCGATGAGACGCCGCATACCGAATGAAGGCCAAGAAGCCGCCGAAGGCCTCCAGGATGTAGGCGTAGGAGGCTCCCGATTTCCTGATGGTGGTGCCCAACTCGGCGTAACACAGGGCGCCCAAAACGGAGAAGACCCCTCCCACCGCCCATATGACCAGTGACAAGCCAAAGGAGCCGGTGTACAGGAGCACGCCCTGCAGGGGGAAAGGAAAACACGGCCGCCGTTTTCAAGTTGCTCCGGAACTTCTCAAATCCTCATCCATCCACCTTGTGCGGGGACAGAATGGACGCAACTTTCCCATTTTACAGCGATTTTGTGTTTTTGGAAATATTTTGCCACATTTTTTAAGTTTTTTTTTTTTAATATGGCAAGAAATTTTTAAGCCTTCTGTAGAAATTTAAGAAACACGTGAAAATGTTTCGGGAAATGTGGTAATTTTTGCTTTGTGAACATATGAAGATGTGTAAAGGTGGCCTTTTCATTGCTTTCATCTTTGACCTGAACATTTCATGTTTAATAAAACGCCAAGCAAGCAATTTGAAATCATTTTTAACACATTTAGAAAACGTTTCATTTTCATATCACTAATTTTGATCACATTTTATGCTCAAACTTTTTGGTTGTCATGAACATTTTGAAAAGTCGGTAAAGTACTGTAGGACATTAATGAAAAATGTATGACTTTAATTAATGTCGCTAAAAATAACTAACCATTCATGGGATTTTAGAAAAAAAAGTTGACATTTCTAATGCGAGAACTCCTTTTCCCTTTTGTCCGAGTTAATGTTTAATTGTCGGAATTCAATTCGCTGTGAGATTAAAATCTTGAGAGGAACAAGTTGAAGTACGAGCTCAACACTCCTGCTCAATCGTCACACGGCAAGAGCGCGCCGGTGGCGCAAGGCCAGTCTGACGCAATCGGGCAGGTTGCGCGGCTCCTTCCACGTTACCTTGGGCGACACGAAGATGCCGGAGCCGATCATGTTGCCCACGATGAGGCAGACGCCGTGGAGCAGTGAGATCTCCTGCTTGAGGCGCACGCCGCCTTGCGACGCCGTGTCTGCTTCCTCCGCGACCATGCTGACGGGCTCCCGCGAGCGGAGTGAAGCCACGGCCAGGAGAGCTGGAGGGGGGGGGAGTACAATAGTGGGTGGGGATTAGCGCCTGGGTGTGTGCATGAGAGAGGGAGTGTGAGAGAGAGGAGCGACAGAGTGAGAGTGAGTGAGAGAGCGAGAGCGAGAGAGAGAGAGGGATCAGGCTTAGCAGGTTAGCTAGTATTCTAGCTTGCTAGTAGAAGACAAACTTGTGTGGGAGAGCGCCTGAGTGAGCAAGAAATCAGGATTAGCAGGTTAGCTAGTATTCTAGCAATCTAGTATAGGACAATCATGTGTGGAAGAGAGAGAAGGGAGAGAAAAATCAGGCCTAGCAAGTTGCCTAGTATTCTAGATAGCTACCAAAAGACAAACTTGGGGGGGAGAGAACGAAAGAGAGAGCGAGAGAGGAAAATCAGGCTTAGCAGGTTAGTTAGAAAATCAGTTAGAAAAATCAGGCTTAGTAAATTAACTAATATTCTAGCCAGCTAGCGTAAAACAAACTTGTGCGACACAGAGCGAGCTATTCAGCTAGCATTCTAGATAGCAAGGCTTAAGTCATGACAGGGTCGGAGAGAGAGAGAGAGCTTTAGCAAGTTATAAGAGAGAGAAAGCGCGAGAGAGAGTGAGCAAAATCAGGCTTGGCAGGTTAGCTGGTATTCTAGCTAGCTAGTAAAAGACAAATTTGTGCCAGGGAGAGAGAGCAAGAGAGCGAGAGAGAGCACTGCGCTAGTAAATAATGACAGTTGACAGGAAGTTCCCCTCAAGAGTGATATGAGTATCAAGTGACAAGTCATCCAACGCCCCTGCACCCGCAGACCAGAAGAGAAATTTCCCTCCAATTGGCTTGCATCGGATTTGCTTCGAAATGCCAAGGAAGTCTTTGGTTTCGTTATAAACGGAAAGGGAACATTTGACTTAACTCCAGCAAAACGTCAGAAAGCTTTCGGGACAAGACTTTGTTGACTTGTTAGAGTTTGCAACAAGGCGAGAGGTCGACCGGGCGTGAAGTGTAAATGTGCGTACACTTGCGCGCCAAGAGCGCAAGGAGGGGTTGGGGGGTAAAAAAAAAAAAAAAAAAGGCTTTCAGATGAGGGCTCAGACGTTCACGTGTAATTTCCATACAGTCACATTCCTGAGGGGGTTAAAAGACAACCGGATTAAAACACAATGGTCACCTGATGCGGTCAGCTCAAAGAACTAAGCTCCATTTTTTTTTTTTTCGCCCTTTCTTTACATACCGAGACCTAGCAAGGCACGAGGCCGTGTAGTACATTACCGGAACAATGCAATTATTTCAACACCGATGACAAATAATTTGGCAAAAGTAATGTCAAATGACTAACATGCATGTTTAATAACAAGTTAGCTAGCTATCGAGAATATCAATGACTTTCATTGTGATGCCTTTGCAAGTGGGCAAGGTGAGCTCTTTGAGATGCTTAGCGAACGGGACAAACAGGCTTAAACAAAATGACAGAATAAAATTGCAAACAGCTGATGTGGGCCACGACTCACAGCTCAATGCTCACAATCATAAAACAGACAAACTGGATCATAATACTGACATCACAAGGTCAAACTTAAATGCACGAATACTACAGTACATACAGTATGTACATTTTATTAAACTTAACTCGTTCTATGCCAAAGAATATTTTAATGATTTTCCTGCATGTTTGTGGTTGTGTTCATTCAATCCTAGGTACTTGTTTATATATATATTTTTTGTTCAATATTTTCAAGTGTTGGGCTGAAAGACAATTTAGAAAGGGCCACTAAGATGTATTTTTAACTTCAACTTATTAAAAACATTAAATAATAAAAAAAACAAAACAAGCAAGGACATATTGTCTTGTAATACAATTATTCCAAAATCAAATGGACCACCCCCACACTATCATTTTCAACTTTTGTTTTATGGTTTGAAAAATATCGTTGTGGGCCATGTCAAAACATAGTTTGTACGGGTCGCCAAAATGGTTTGTATTTAAGAATATAATGTCTGGACCCCCCAAAAATTAAACATGTCTGTGATTGAATGAGCTAATTATAGTTTGTTTATTTCAAAACCTTTTCATATTTGAAACAAAACTGTAGGTTTAGAAGCAATGCAATACCTCTTTTAAATGAACACTATAAATATAGATAGGCGCATTGGAAAAATCTTGAAATGAAATCCGGAGACGACCACGCATGCTCGTGTTGATGACGTAACGCCTCAGCATTTTCCTCCCGTCTTTAAAATTAAAATTCCAGTCGTCATCGCATGTTCATTAAACGGCAAAACTGCGGTTGTTCACAGCTGCTATCGAGGTGGGAGGGAAGAAGTTAGCAGTCACCACGTTTGCTCCAAAACGTCCTGAAAAAAAGCACCAAGCGTGGCTCTCGTGCTAACACTTAGCATGAAGTGACGCCATATGCTAATGCGAAAGGATGCCCGGGATGCTAACCAGTCAAACGCTCGCGTCGCAGTCTCCCACTCGCCGTTTTTTTTTTCCTGTCTCGCCCAGGCTGTTCAAAGCAGACAAAAAGAACGCGTGGGCGTCTGAAGGAGCGAGAGAAAGAGAGGGGCCGTTTTGAGCTCGAAAATGGGCTAAAACGCCAACATACCGGCGTGTGGCCACCAGGAAGAAGAAAGGTGAGGAGAGGCGCGCGGCTGCTTCTTCCAGACTGCTTTAGCTAATGTAGCAACATCTGCACTTAGCTAGCCCGGTCGGCCGGCCGGCTAGCTCCTCCTCCTTCTTCAACTCAGTCCAAATCAAAAAGCGTCGTCACGCTCAAACTTGTCTTCCCGACTCATTCCTTTCTCACCTTGAGTGCTTAGAGAAATTCATGCTTAATTTGAACTCGAGGCGGAGGGATATTTGTCGGCCTGTCACTAAGTGGGCTTCAGGTAATCATCGCCTCCTCCGCCAAAGATCAAGGTAGTGCCATAAACACTTTGCAAAAAAAAAAAAAAATCCACTTGGAGTCAACAATCATTTGACAGATAAACTCATTCAACCGTAATGGCATGTACGTTCTAACGTACCTGTAGAATAATTTCATAAAAAACGCCATTAAAGCCGCGGAGTATTTATTTGCCTTGCACGTGGCATCAAAATGCCCAACAGAAATAATAAAAAAATAAATAAGAAGGTCGATATTACTTCTTTTAGACTCATGCAGTACAATTCGCGAGTAGGCACGATAGTACTTTTCTCTTCCAACTTAAGGTATAATACAGGCCACATGAGAAAAAACAACAACAA
>NC_142389.1:0-7500 GCF_059441005.1 Hippichthys cyanospilos | reverse complement strand
TTAGGGTTAGGGTTAGGGTTAGGGTTAGGGTTAGGGTTAGGGTTAGGGTTAGGGTTAGGGTTAGGGTTAGGGTTAGGGTTAGGGTTAGGGTTAGGGTTAGGGTTAGGGTTAGGGTTAGGGTTAGGGTTAGGGTTAGGGTTAGGGTTAGGGTTAGGGTTAGGGTTAGGGTTAGGGTTAGGGTTAGGGTTAGGGTTAGGGTTAGGGTTAGGGTTAGGGTTAGGGTTAGGGTTAGGGTTAGGGTTAGGGTTAGGGTTAGGGTTAGGGTTAGGGTTAGGGTTAGGGTTAGGGTTAGGGTTAGGGTTAGGGTTAGGGTTAGGGTTAGGGTTAGGGTTAGGGTTAGGGTTAGGGTTAGGGTTAGGGTTAGGGTTAGGGTTAGGGTTAGGGTTAGGGTTAGGGTTAGGGTTAGGGTTAGGGTTAGGGTTAGGGTTAGGGTTAGGGTTAGGGTTAGGGTTAGGGTTAGGGTTAGGGTTAGGGTTAGGGTTAGGGTTAGGGTTAGGGTTAGGGTTAGGGTTAGGGTTAGGGTTAGGGTTAGGGTTAGGGTTAGGGTTAGGGTTAGGGTTAGGGTTAGGGTTAGGGTTAGGGTTAGGGTTAGGGTTAGGGTTAGGGTTAGGGTTAGGGTTAGGGTTAGGGTTAGGGTTAGGGTTAGGGTTAGGGTTAGGGTTAGGGTTAGGGTTAGGGTTAGGGTTAGGGTTAGGGTTAGGGTTAGGGTTAGGGTTAGGGTTAGGGTTAGGGTTAGGGTTAGGGTTAGGGTTAGGGTTAGGGTTAGGGTTAGGGTTAGGGTTAGGGTTAGGGTTAGGGTTAGGGTTAGGGTTAGGGTTAGGGTTAGGGTTAGGGTTAGGGTTAGGGTTAGGGTTAGGGTTAGGGTTAGGGTTAGGGTTAGGGTTAGGGTTAGGGTTAGGGTTAGGGTTAGGGTTAGGGTTAGGGTTAGGGTTAGGGTTAGGGTTAGGGTTAGGGTTAGGGTTAGGGTTAGGGTTAGGGTTAGGGTTAGGGTTAGGGTTAGGGTTAGGGTTAGGGTTAGGGTTAGGGTTAGGGTTAGGGTTAGGGTTAGGGTTAGGGTTAGGGTTAGGGTTAGGGTTAGGGTTAGGGTTAGGGTTAGGGTTAGGGTTAGGGTTAGGGTTAGGGTTAGGGTTAGGGTTAGGGTTAGGGTTAGGGTTAGGGTTAGGGTTAGGGTTAGGGTTAGGGTTAGGGTTAGGGTTAGGGTTAGGGTTAGGGTTAGGGTTAGGGTTAGGGTTAGGGTTAGGGTTAGGGTTAGGGTTAGGGTTAGGGTTAGGGTTAGGGTTAGGGTTAGGGTTAGGGTTAGGGTTAGGGTTAGGGTTAGGGTTAGGGTTAGGGTTAGGGTTAGGGTTAGGGTTAGGGTTAGGGTTAGGGTTAGGGTTAGGGTTAGGGTTAGGGTTAGGGTTAGGGTTAGGGTTAGGGTTAGGGTTAGGGTTAGGGTTAGGGTTAGGGTTAGGGTTAGGGTTAGGGTTAGGGTTAGGGTTAGGGTTAGGGTTAGGGTTAGGGTTAGGGTTAGGGTTAGGGTTAGGGTTAGGGTTAGGGTTAGGGTTAGGGTTAGGGTTAGGGTTAGGGTTAGGGTTAGGGTTAGGGTTAGGGTTAGGGTTAGGGTTAGGGTTAGGGTTAGGGTTAGGGTTAGGGTTAGGGTTAGGGTTAGGGTTAGGGTTAGGGTTAGGGTTAGGGTTAGGGTTAGGGTTAGGGTTAGGGTTAGGGTTAGGGTTAGGGTTAGGGTTAGGGTTAGGGTTAGGGTTAGGGTTAGGGTTAGGGTTAGGGTTAGGGTTAGGGTTAGGGTTAGGGTTAGGGTTAGGGTTAGGGTTAGGGTTAGGGTTAGGGTTAGGGTTAGGGTTAGGGTTAGGGTTAGGGTTAGGGTTAGGGTTAGGGTTAGGGTTAGGGTTAGGGTTAGGGTTAGGGTTAGGGTTAGGGTTAGGGTTAGGGTTAGGGTTAGGGTTAGGGTTAGGGTTAGGGTTAGGGTTAGGGTTAGGGTTAGGGTTAGGGTTAGGGTTAGGGTTAGGGTTAGGGTTAGGGTTAGGGTTAGGGTTAGGGTTAGGGTTAGGGTTAGGGTTAGGGTTAGGGTTAGGGTTAGGGTTAGGGTTAGGGTTAGGGTTAGGGTTAGGGTTAGGGTTAGGGTTAGGGTTAGGGTTAGGGTTAGGGTTAGGGTTAGGGTTAGGGTTAGGGTTAGGGTTAGGGTTAGGGTTAGGGTTAGGGTTAGGGTTAGGGTTAGGGTTAGGGTTAGGGTTAGGGTTAGGGTTAGGGTTAGGGTTAGGGTTAGGGTTAGGGTTAGGGTTAGGGTTAGGGTTAGGGTTAGGGTTAGGGTTAGGGTTAGGGTTAGGGTTAGGGTTAGGGTTAGGGTTAGGGTTAGGGTTAGGGTTAGGGTTAGGGTTAGGGTTAGGGTTAGGGTTAGGGTTAGGGTTAGGGTTAGGGTTAGGGTTAGGGTTAGGGTTAGGGTTAGGGTTAGGGTTAGGGTTAGGGTTAGGGTTAGGGTTAGGGTTAGGGTTAGGGTTAGGGTTAGGGTTAGGGTTAGGGTTAGGGTTAGGGTTAGGGTTAGGGTTAGGGTTAGGGTTAGGGTTAGGGTTAGGGTTAGGGTTAGGGTTAGGGTTAGGGTTAGGGTTAGGGTTAGGGTTAGGGTTAGGGTTAGGGTTAGGGTTAGGGTTAGGGTTAGGGTTAGGGTTAGGGTTAGGGTTAGGGTTAGGGTTAGGGTTAGGGTTAGGGTTAGGGTTAGGGTTAGGGTTAGGGTTAGGGTTAGGGTTAGGGTTAGGGTTAGGGTTAGGGTTAGGGTTAGGGTTAGGGTTAGGGTTAGGGTTAGGGTTAGGGTTAGGGTTAGGGTTAGGGTTAGGGTTAGGGTTAGGGTTAGGGTTAGGGTTAGGGTTAGGGTTAGGGTTAGGGTTAGGGTTAGGGTTAGGGTTAGGGTTAGGGTTAGGGTTAGGGTTAGGGTTAGGGTTAGGGTTAGGGTTAGGGTTAGGGTTAGGGTTAGGGTTAGGGTTAGGGTTAGGGTTAGGGTTAGGGTTAGGGTTAGGGTTAGGGTTAGGGTTAGGGTTAGGGTTAGGGTTAGGGTTAGGGTTAGGGTTAGGGTTAGGGTTAGGGTTAGGGTTAGGGTTAGGGTTAGGGTTAGGGTTAGGGTTAGGGTTAGGGTTAGGGTTAGGGTTAGGGTTAGGGTTAGGGTTAGGGTTAGGGTTAGGGTTAGGGTTAGGGTTAGGGTTAGGGTTAGGGTTAGGGTTAGGGTTAGGGTTAGGGTTAGGGTTAGGGTTAGGGTTAGGGTTAGGGTTAGGGTTAGGGTTAGGGTTAGGGTTAGGGTTAGGGTTAGGGTTAGGGTTAGGGTTAGGGTTAGGGTTAGGGTTAGGGTTAGGGTTAGGGTTAGGGTTAGGGTTAGGGTTAGGGTTAGGGTTAGGGTTAGGGTTAGGGTTAGGGTTAGGGTTAGGGTTAGGGTTAGGGTTAGGGTTAGGGTTAGGGTTAGGGTTAGGGTTAGGGTTAGGGTTAGGGTTAGGGTTAGGGTTAGGGTTAGGGTTAGGGTTAGGGTTAGGGTTAGGGTTAGGGTTAGGGTTAGGGTTAGGGTTAGGGTTAGGGTTAGGGTTAGGGTTAGGGTTAGGGTTAGGGTTAGGGTTAGGGTTAGGGTTAGGGTTAGGGTTAGGGTTAGGGTTAGGGTTAGGGTTAGGGTTAGGGTTAGGGTTAGGGTTAGGGTTAGGGTTAGGGTTAGGGTTAGGGTTAGGGTTAGGGTTAGGGTTAGGGTTAGGGTTAGGGTTAGGGTTAGGGTTAGGGTTAGGGTTAGGGTTAGGGTTAGGGTTAGGGTTAGGGTTAGGGTTAGGGTTAGGGTTAGGGTTAGGGTTAGGGTTAGGGTTAGGGTTAGGGTTAGGGTTAGGGTTAGGGTTAGGGTTAGGGTTAGGGTTAGGGTTAGGGTTAGGGTTAGGGTTAGGGTTAGGGTTAGGGTTAGGGTTAGGGTTAGGGTTAGGGTTAGGGTTAGGGTTAGGGTTAGGGTTAGGGTTAGGGTTAGGGTTAGGGTTAGGGTTAGGGTTAGGGTTAGGGTTAGGGTTAGGGTTAGGGTTAGGGTTAGGGTTAGGGTTAGGGTTAGGGTTAGGGTTAGGGTTAGGGTTAGGGTTAGGGTTAGGGTTAGGGTTAGGGTTAGGGTTAGGGTTAGGGTTAGGGTTAGGGTTAGGGTTAGGGTTAGGGTTAGGGTTAGGGTTAGGGTTAGGGTTAGGGTTAGGGTTAGGGTTAGGGTTAGGGTTAGGGTTAGGGTTAGGGTTAGGGTTAGGGTTAGGGTTAGGGTTAGGGTTAGGGTTAGGGTTAGGGTTAGGGTTAGGGTTAGGGTTAGGGTTAGGGTTAGGGTTAGGGTTAGGGTTAGGGTTAGGGTTAGGGTTAGGGTTAGGGTTAGGGTTAGGGTTAGGGTTAGGGTTAGGGTTAGGGTTAGGGTTAGGGTTAGGGTTAGGGTTAGGGTTAGGGTTAGGGTTAGGGTTAGGGTTAGGGTTAGGGTTAGGGTTAGGGTTAGGGTTAGGGTTAGGGTTAGGGTTAGGGTTAGGGTTAGGGTTAGGGTTAGGGTTAGGGTTAGGGTTAGGGTTAGGGTTAGGGTTAGGGTTAGGGTTAGGGTTAGGGTTAGGGTTAGGGTTAGGGTTAGGGTTAGGGTTAGGGTTAGGGTTAGGGTTAGGGTTAGGGTTAGGGTTAGGGTTAGGGTTAGGGTTAGGGTTAGGGTTAGGGTTAGGGTTAGGGTTAGGGTTAGGGTTAGGGTTAGGGTTAGGGTTAGGGTTAGGGTTAGGGTTAGGGTTAGGGTTAGGGTTAGGGTTAGGGTTAGGGTTAGGGTTAGGGTTAGGGTTAGGGTTAGGGTTAGGGTTAGGGTTAGGGTTAGGGTTAGGGTTAGGGTTAGGGTTAGGGTTAGGGTTAGGGTTAGGGTTAGGGTTAGGGTTAGGGTTAGGGTTAGGGTTAGGGTTAGGGTTAGGGTTAGGGTTAGGGTTAGGGTTAGGGTTAGGGTTAGGGTTAGGGTTAGGGTTAGGGTTAGGGTTAGGGTTAGGGTTAGGGTTAGGGTTAGGGTTAGGGTTAGGGTTAGGGTTAGGGTTAGGGTTAGGGTTAGGGTTAGGGTTAGGGTTAGGGTTAGGGTTAGGGTTAGGGTTAGGGTTAGGGTTAGGGTTAGGGTTAGGGTTAGGGTTAGGGTTAGGGTTAGGGTTAGGGTTAGGGTTAGGGTTAGGGTTAGGGTTAGGGTTAGGGTTAGGGTTAGGGTTAGGGTTAGGGTTAGGGTTAGGGT
This sequence comes from Hippichthys cyanospilos, assembly GCF_059441005.1. Taxonomy (NCBI): domain Eukaryota; kingdom Metazoa; phylum Chordata; class Actinopteri; order Syngnathiformes; family Syngnathidae; genus Hippichthys; species Hippichthys cyanospilos. Next base: position 2,285 of record NC_142389.1, on the reverse strand, counting down.
TAGGGTTAGGGTTAGGGTTAGGGTTAGGGTTAGGGTTAGGGTTAGGGTTAGGGTTAGGGTTAGGGTTAGGGTTAGGGTTAGGGTTAGGGTTAGGGTTAGGGTTAGGGTTAGGGTTAGGGTTAGGGTTAGGGTTAGGGTTAGGGTTAGGGTTAGGGTTAGGGTTAGGGTTAGGGTTAGGGTTAGGGTTAGGGTTAGGGTTAGGGTTAGGGTTAGGGTTAGGGTTAGGGTTAGGGTTAGGGTTAGGGTTAGGGTTAGGGTTAGGGTTAGGGTTAGGGTTAGGGTTAGGGTTAGGGTTAGGGTTAGGGTTAGGGTTAGGGTTAGGGTTAGGGTTAGGGTTAGGGTTAGGGTTAGGGTTAGGGTTAGGGTTAGGGTTAGGGTTAGGGTTAGGGTTAGGGTTAGGGTTAGGGTTAGGGTTAGGGTTAGGGTTAGGGTTAGGGTTAGGGTTAGGGTTAGGGTTAGGGTTAGGGTTAGGGTTAGGGTTAGGGTTAGGGTTAGGGTTAGGGTTAGGGTTAGGGTTAGGGTTAGGGTTAGGGTTAGGGTTAGGGTTAGGGTTAGGGTTAGGGTTAGGGTTAGGGTTAGGGTTAGGGTTAGGGTTAGGGTTAGGGTTAGGGTTAGGGTTAGGGTTAGGGTTAGGGTTAGGGTTAGGGTTAGGGTTAGGGTTAGGGTTAGGGTTAGGGTTAGGGTTAGGGTTAGGGTTAGGGTTAGGGTTAGGGTTAGGGTTAGGGTTAGGGTTAGGGTTAGGGTTAGGGTTAGGGTTAGGGTTAGGGTTAGGGTTAGGGTTAGGGTTAGGGTTAGGGTTAGGGTTAGGGTTAGGGTTAGGGTTAGGGTTAGGGTTAGGGTTAGGGTTAGGGTTAGGGTTAGGGTTAGGGTTAGGGTTAGGGTTAGGGTTAGGGTTAGGGTTAGGGTTAGGGTTAGGGTTAGGGTTAGGGTTAGGGTTAGGGTTAGGGTTAGGGTTAGGGTTAGGGTTAGGGTTAGGGTTAGGGTTAGGGTTAGGGTTAGGGTTAGGGTTAGGGTTAGGGTTAGGGTTAGGGTTAGGGTTAGGGTTAGGGTTAGGGTTAGGGTTAGGGTTAGGGTTAGGGTTAGGGTTAGGGTTAGGGTTAGGGTTAGGGTTAGGGTTAGGGTTAGGGTTAGGGTTAGGGTTAGGGTTAGGGTTAGGGTTAGGGTTAGGGTTAGGGTTAGGGTTAGGGTTAGGGTTAGGGTTAGGGTTAGGGTTAGGGTTAGGGTTAGGGTTAGGGTTAGGGTTAGGGTTAGGGTTAGGGTTAGGGTTAGGGTTAGGGTTAGGGTTAGGGTTAGGGTTAGGGTTAGGGTTAGGGTTAGGGTTAGGGTTAGGGTTAGGGTTAGGGTTAGGGTTAGGGTTAGGGTTAGGGTTAGGGTTAGGGTTAGGGTTAGGGTTAGGGTTAGGGTTAGGGTTAGGGTTAGGGTTAGGGTTAGGGTTAGGGTTAGGGTTAGGGTTAGGGTTAGGGTTAGGGTTAGGGTTAGGGTTAGGGTTAGGGTTAGGGTTAGGGTTAGGGTTAGGGTTAGGGTTAGGGTTAGGGTTAGGGTTAGGGTTAGGGTTAGGGTTAGGGTTAGGGTTAGGGTTAGGGTTAGGGTTAGGGTTAGGGTTAGGGTTAGGGTTAGGGTTAGGGTTAGGGTTAGGGTTAGGGTTAGGGTTAGGGTTAGGGTTAGGGTTAGGGTTAGGGTTAGGGTTAGGGTTAGGGTTAGGGTTAGGGTTAGGGTTAGGGTTAGGGTTAGGGTTAGGGTTAGGGTTAGGGTTAGGGTTAGGGTTAGGGTTAGGGTTAGGGTTAGGGTTAGGGTTAGGGTTAGGGTTAGGGTTAGGGTTAGGGTTAGGGTTAGGGTTAGGGTTAGGGTTAGGGTTAGGGTTAGGGTTAGGGTTAGGGTTAGGGTTAGGGTTAGGGTTAGGGTTAGGGTTAGGGTTAGGGTTAGGGTTAGGGTTAGGGTTAGGGTTAGGGTTAGGGTTAGGGTTAGGGTTAGGGTTAGGGTTAGGGTTAGGGTTAGGGTTAGGGTTAGGGTTAGGGTTAGGGTTAGGGTTAGGGTTAGGGTTAGGGTTAGGGTTAGGGTTAGGGTTAGGGTTAGGGTTAGGGTTAGGGTTAGGGTTAGGGTTAGGGTTAGGGTTAGGGTTAGGGTATAGGGTTAGGGTTAGGGTTAGGGTTAGGGTTAGGGTTAGGGTTAGGGTTAGGGTTAGGGTTAGGGTTAGGGTTAGGGTTAGGGTTAGGGTTAGGGTTAGGGTTAGGGTTAGGGTTAGGGTTAGGGTTAGGGTTAGGGTTAGGGTTAGGGTTAGGGTTAGG
>NC_142388.1:15834545-15867045 GCF_059441005.1 Hippichthys cyanospilos | reverse complement strand
TTGTTCCTTTGAACCTAGTGTTTAACAGCGCCAAGCAAATTAAACACCGGTCGGCTTGTTGGGAAGTACGGCCGATTGGGCGAAGATTCTCCGGCACACATCCCGTCTGCAGATTCTCGCAGGCCGGTGACAGGGGAGCGGATACCCCGCCTCTGGAGCAGTCGGTAGCAGCCGTCGATAGCAGTAGTCCCTGTACACTACTTTGTAGTGTAGTGAAAGTGAGTGTCGTGAGTATGGATTTTCGTGGTGATTGGTCAAAGTTTTCAGACATTTAGGGACACTGTTCGGCCTTTTCTGTTAACTGCCACGGTTAACTAGCTAGCACAGCTACCTGCCCACCACAGTGATCACACAGCCAATGTTCAAGTGCCGTTACAACTAAGGTTAACGGCTTTAAATTGTCTCCTTACCGAGGAGATACCTCTGTTGCCTTACCTTCCACAGTTTCTCTAACACTTCCTTCAGCCTTGTTTACTTCTCCAGCATTTCATGTTCCTTTTTCAGCATTTGCTTGTCACTTGTATTGGAAAATCTATCACGACACCTGTCTTGTGATGTTTACGTTATATCTTTCACTTCTTTGCTACTTAATATAACAATGATACTCTGGACTACAACATAGTGTTAACTCTTTATTAGCATAGCACGTAGTCATAGCAAAAGGCGGTGCAATGCAATCCGGAGCAGGGATTACCCATCATGCACTGCGTGACAAACTACAGCATTACAGCTAAAAATACACCCAAATACACCACAGTTTATCCACCACTATTATATCAGGCTGGTTGGCTATCACCAGTTTGATGGTCTGCATCTGGAAGTCCCACAGGATCTCGGCCTGGTTCCTCTTCGTAATCTTTGGATGTGTCTGCCATCTTGATTTGGCAGAGGAGTTTGAGTTGTTGACAACAGAGTGTCTACCTCGGCTATAGCTTCCTTGAATCCCTATTTGGTACAGATGTTGGGATACATTTTTTCTGATACCTAGTTATGCTGCAGTTGTGTTCAATAAAAGTCCAAATTCCTCAAATAAATTGTACTTTAATGACCAGAAATGATTTGGGGACACCACATTCTATTTCAAAGTAAGACAATGGCAATAACCAATTACATTTGATAATTTACTGAAAAAAAGGTATTGTTACACAGAAACACATTCACATGTGTCTTTGGAAACTCAAAAATGTTCCATAAAAATTAATAAATGTTTCAAGAATTCAACTTTTTGGAGTACCATAAACTAATATTTTCTTGCATAACCATGGTTTTCCATAACTGTTTGGCATCTGTGGTGAATCAAGTTGACAGTCAGTTTTACAGTGGTAATTGTTTCACAATTATTATTATTATTATTATTATTATTATTATATACATTTTTGGGGGGGTCAGCCCAAAAGTTTTCTATGAGATTAAGTTCCAAAGATGATGATAACCACTTTTTTAGTTGGATACTGTTTGTCTCGGACCATGATTTTACTCGCCTGCTGGTGTGTTCATTGTCTTGTAGAAACATCAATTTCAGAGGCAGCATGACGTCTTCCAGTCTCCTGATATGCTCAAACTGATCCATGTTCCCTTGTATGCGGTAAACAGGACAAACTGCTTTAGTCCAAAAAACATCCCCATATCATGAGGTTTACACCATGCTTAACTGTCTTTACTGGGTACTGTAGCTTGAATGCTGTTTTGGTGGGACGTCTGACAAATCGTCTGTGTCCCTTAGACCCAAAAAAAGCAATCTTGCTTTCATTAATTCACAAAATATTACATGTCTCTACCGCTTCTCTGGAGCACATGTCTTTTTTTTTCTAGCAATTGGATTTTTACTGGTAGACTGGCTTCACATAGATGTCGTCTGATTGTAACAGTACTCACAGGCAAATTTAGATTTTCTTTGATCCTCCTGTAGCTGATCATTAACTGAGCAATTGCCAGTTTGAATATTCTCAGATCTATTAGTGAAGTATTTTTCTTTTTCTTTGTTGTCTTTCTGGTTTTGGCTGCCATTTTAAAGCATTCGTCAAAATTTTAGCTGAAAAGCCTATGGTTTTCTGCACATCATAGGGTTTCCCCTTTTTTCACAAGACAAGTTGTCTACAGGAGCCAACGTCTCCATTTATTCCTTGAGGCCATTGTCCATGTATACATGAACACAGTAGTAAACGTGATAATTACAGCAAACCACAATTTCTATGTAAAGAAAATATAAATCTGAGGTTTACCACTCAATCTTGCCTTTTTTGCTTTTGCCATTGTAACAGAACTCATACTGTAGAAGTGCGTCATTGCAAGGTCTGTCTGCGTATTCACACTTGCTCGCTCTTGCAGCTTCCCATAAATGAATTATTACATGAGTGGTGATATCACCACCAGCCCCTGCTCATGTATTTAATAGCTGAACAGAGGATGGAGGCATTGCAGTTGACCATGTGACTTTACTGACTTCTGACATAAGTCAGTGTTTAAGAGTGCAGCATTTAACATCTGAGACTCACTCACCATGTCCCAAAAGCCCAGTTGTGCTTCCACACTATGAAAGCAGTCAAAGGATGAAGTCTGAGTTTTACAAAAACATGATGAGGGTTTGGGTTTTGTTTTTTTAATATTTATGTTCCCAAATGGAAAAAAAAACAATCTGGAAAACAATCACACAGGTATTGAATGTTACTGCTTTCTTATAATTCACCTTTTATTGCCATGACAAAAGTGTTGCTTCAATTTCTAATGCTGACATTATTTTTAATTTATAGTATTATTAGTATAGTATATATAGTCAGGCAGCATGGTGGAAGAGTAAATAAAAAATGTGCCCACCTCACAGTTCAGAGGTTCCGAGTTAAATTCCAACCTGCTCCAACCTTCATGTGTGGATTTTGCATGACTGCCCTTGCCTGTGTGAGTTCTCTTTGGGTACTCCGATACAAGATACAACACAATATAGTTTTCTTGTTAATTACAACCCACCCCAAAACAACAAACAGACCTCTAACCAAAATTATATACAGTAGAGCCCCGGTTTCCCTGCCTTGCGTTTTTTTTCACCTTACAACGTGGACTGCGACATTTAATTCTCCCCTCTTTACACCATTTATTTCAGCTTACGACACACCCAACATGGCGGTCTGCGTGCCTGCGTGACCGCCATGTTGGATGAGTCCGCGCTCATACGTCTATAGACATGTCACTGCTTACTTCACTACAATACTGGTCTGCTATTGTTCGGCGTCACGGTCAAAATGGCTGCAGGTAGAGACTGGATCCCGTCTTGAGTGCTTAAAAACAATGTACAGTGGGCCCCCGGTTTACGAACTCCTCCTCTTACGAACTTTTCGACGTATGAGCGTTGAACGCGGCGTTTTTTGTCCCCCACTTACGTACAAACCTTTCGTCTTACAAACAATCAGACATGCCGCCGGTAATCGTGCAACACAGTTATCTTCGTTTTGCTGCGTCAACGAAGTAAAATGTTTAGGCTTGTCATGGTCACACTGAACGCTATTGCTCTTACAATGTCACAGTCACTGTCTCACTCACGGTGTCAGTCACGGAGTCAGTCACGGAGATGCCGATATGCTATTGGTCGATTAAGGTCACAGTCCCGGTCTCACTCACGGAGATGCGGATATACTATTGGCCAGCGTCACGTCAATCACAGAAATGTCGATATGCTTGGCCGAACGCCTCAGTGTTTCCCAACCTTTTGATCACCGCGTCACATTTAAAGCCTTGAGAGTGCTGTCCGCGGCACAGTCATTGCCGTAAATTTAGACAGCGGATCGGGGGGCTAATTTCCTGCGGCACAACTGACAATATCTGTGCTGATGTGCCGCGGCACAATGTCGCGGCACACTGCGGCATGATGTCGCGGCACGCCGCGGCACACAGCGGTTGATAAACATGGATCTAACTTGATGGCACAGCTGGTCGGTGTGTTGTGAAGACTTTGCAAACATTATCTGTTAGATTATTTATCTGTCGCTCGACAATAAAATGGAGAGGCTTCTTCTATTATGGATTAAAGAGAAGGAAATCGCTGGTGATATGTTATAGTTTGAGAAAAGTTCTTGTTTAAGAAAATAAATCAATAAATTCTGTGGGTTGGTCTCTGCTCACCTCCGTCTCCACTCGGCTCAAGTCACGTCGCCCCAGAGGAAAATGTCATTTATCCTTTGTGTATTCATGTTAATTTAATTAACTGATAAGTAGATTATGGTATTAATATTAAATGTGTGTGTATATTCGTGATGGTTATAACTATGATTCCCCACGCTTTGACAGTCAATGTGTATGTACAATTGACCTCGCTTTGCTACACAAACGAAATCATCTGCTCACGCGCTACACGTTAACGCTGATATGCTATTGCTCTTACAATGTCACAGTCAGTATTTCAGTCACGGTGTCAGTCATGGAAATGCCGATATGCTATTGGTCGAACGCCTTCATCTAGCTTGATGGCACAGCTGGTCGGGACGGAAGGAAGGAGAGAAAATGAGTGAAAAACGGAAGGAAGGAATGTTATTAAGACTTTGCAAACTTTATCTGTTAGACATGGCTTCTAAAATTGCTAGTGGCGGTAAAGGAAGAAGTAAGAGGATGATAACAATAGAAACGAAGCAGGAGATAATTTAAAAAAAAAATACGAAGGAGGCGCGTGCATGGTTAACCTTGCTCGTGAGTATGGACGTAACCGCTCGGCAATCTTCTAAGGGCAAGACTTTCCTTGCCGGGGGACGGACCTCGATCGACAACAAAATGGAGAGGCTTCTTCTATTATGGATTAAAGAGAAGGAAATCGCCGGTGATAGGTTCTAGTTTGAGAAAAGTTCCCGTTTAAGAAAATAAATAAATAAATTCTGCGGGTTGGTCTCTGCTCCCCTCCGCCTCCACCCAGCTCAAGTCACGTCGCCCCAAAGGTAAATGTCATTTTCCTTTGTATATGTTATTTAATTTAACTGTACAGTAGATTATGTTACTCAATTTTTAATATGTGTATAAAGTCGTGATGTTTTTACCTAAGGTTTTTGCACGCGTTGCACGCATTCACTAATTAACATAGGTTTGGATTGCCCGTCATACAAGCAGTTCGAGTTACGAGCGTAGCCGCTGAACGGATTAAGTTCGTAACACGGGGGCCCACTGTATTTATTGTGCATTTTACTGCTTAATTCAAACTTGAATGGGTTAGCCATGGGTCCCAAGATTGCTAGTGATGTTAAAAGAGAGAAGAAGAGGATTTATATGGAAATGAAGCTGGAGATAATCAGGAAATATGAAAAAGGCTAAGCTAGCCTAGCCTAGGCTACCCTCACAAGGCAATATGGCCAAGCTTGCCACAACCCTAACTCAAAGGTAAATAAATCCTTCCTAAATCCTTTATTTATGATGTTATTGAATTGTATACGTGTATATTATATGAATATTTCACTTACTATACTATTTTGATACCAATTTTTAATGTGTGTATTCAACGTTGATATTTTTACCTGGGGTTTTACACGCATTTGCTATTTAACATGGGTTTGGATTGCCCGCCATGCGGTGAATTCGCGTTACGATCCCAACCACGGAATGGATTAATCTCGTAAACCGGGGGCCCGCTATACAGTGGTAGAACACCTCATTTGGTGATAGTTTTTCATAATTACAACGAGTGTAGAAGCGGCCACGGGGACCTCTCAGGGCAATTTCGAATTTTTTCCAACTTCAAAAGCAATAGAACATCCTGAAGCCACACTTTGGGGTGAGGTGATTGTGCCGATTTTCATAAAAGTAAAATTTGCCTATGTACGATCAGGGAAGTGAAAGCAATCACACTGTCCTGCATAGTTGATGTCTTAAGATTACCTGAGACGCTACCAAAAATGGCTAACTGTGGTGATGCATCAATCTTAACCCTTTCCAGGCAGGCATTGCAACTTTGCAACAATAATATGAGAGTCACCTTGGTATTCCACATTAATATTGATTGTGGCATTTTTTTATTTATATTTTTTTAGAAGTTTGTAGAAAAAAAACTTAATTTGTGCCTGAAAGGGTTGATATCTAGGATATCAGACATGGATTTCATAGATGGATTTAAAGAAAAAAATACCACATAGGTGTTGCATTGGAGAGTGAACACCATCCAAGACGTCTGCAGATCTGTGCCCATAACTTGTATTTATTACCACCGTATTTGAGGTGAAACCAGAAGGGTTAGAAGACAAGGGACCACTCACAAGTGATGTTAGAGATGAAGAACAAGAGTCAGCCTTGAGTCTGCACCAGTCCTCCTCAGGAGAAGTAAGCCAGAGTATAATTTTGTACGGATTAGCTGCCCAATAGTTGCAAGTAACGCTGGGAAGCCCGAGAGCACCCACAGACCTCCCCCTTTGTAGTGAGGCAGTACCGGTCCTTGCACGCCTACCCGCCCAAATAAAAGATGAAATCATGCTGTTGATGGATTGCGAAAAAAAATAGGGAGAAAAATTGGTAGGCACTGAAATAAGTACAAATACCTCGGGAGTGCATTCATTTTTACCGTCTGAATCTTCCCTGACAAGGATAATGGCAAAAGTTGCCACTCCTGAAGGTCAGACTTAACTGAAGCTGCCGGAGCAGTGAAATATTGTTCTTGGAGAGAGCATATAGTATGGGTAATTGTGACACCCAGGTACTTCATACTTGTCACAGACAGTTTAAATGGCAAATGGTGGGATTTCTGCAGCCAGTGGATTAATCGTGAGGCATTCACTTTTTGAGATATTTAACTTGTATGCATATGTAATATGCTTGGTTCTCGTCAAGGGGTTGGACACGTAAAGGAAAAGATTATCTGCATGGAAAGAAAGTCAGTGCTCGACTCCATTTCATTTAATCCCCTTGAATGCTACGAGTGACTTGAGAGTAATTGATAGGGGCTCAAAAAAAAGTGTAGAAAGTGAGCAGCCTTGTCTTGTACCACAGAAGATAGGAAACGGTTCAGAACGCTGTGCATTTGTGCACACAGATTGCGCACGGGGATGAATATAAAAGCTTAACCCAGGAAACAAAGCTGGACCCAAAGCCGAAGCGCTTTAATGTATAAAAACATATAGGCCCACTCCACCCTGTCGAAGGCCTTCTCAGCATCCAATGGTACGACCACCGAGTTCAGTAGTGGAAGATGGAGAGCTAATAATGTCAAGAAGCCATCTAATATGACAAAATGAGTGTGTCCCCTTAATGCAACCTGTTTGATCACCCGAGATCACCGTGGGTATAATGTTTTTCAGGCGCTAAGCAAGGACCCTGGCCAGAATTTTGACGCCCACAGAAAGAAGTGAGATGGTGCGATAAGGTACGCAGTCAGCGGGGTCTCTGTTGTTCTTGTGGATGTGAGATAGAAGCCTATCTCAGCATAGGCGGTAACATGCCCTGTTGGAAGAAATTTTTGAACATATCAAGAAGCAGTGGGGACTCCTGGTTCAAAAATCCTCTAAAGATCTCCGGAAGAAGTCCGTCAGACCTGTCAATGTGCATCGAACCGATAGCTGTCTTTATTTCTGTCAGTATTAAAGCCGCATCAAGCGCAAGACTGTCATTCTGCGAAATTATCGGCATTAGCAACTTAAGTAGGAGATCTAATTCTGTCCGGAGCTGTAGTCGCATTTTGTATAGGTCAAGAGTTTGAGTTGTTGACAACAGAGTATCTACCTTGGCTATAGCTTCCTCTAATTCCATCTGACGTGCCTTGCGTTGCTTACTTGCATGGCAGGTGTATGAAATAATTCTTCCCCTGATGAAAGCTTCATGGTCTCCCACAGCAGTGAAGGTGAGGTATGGTCATTCCTGTTAGACTCACAAAAAAGGTAAATTGAGTCAGTAATGTGTCTGCAAAAGTCCACATCGGCAAGCAACAGTGGGTCAAGATGCCATTTTCTAAATTCCTTAGGTCTAAGGTCCAGACGAAAATCTAAATATACCGTGGAATGGTCAGATACTACAATGGGAGAATACTGAATGGAGATGATTGACGGAATAAGAGTTTTGTCTACCAAAAAATAGTCTATTCGAGAGACTAATCGATGAGCGTGCGAGAAAAAGGAATACTGTCTAGTGGAAGGGTGTGCGGACCTCCAAGAAACAGCATAGCCGTATTGGTTCATGAAGGTCAAAAGGGTCTTAGACATTTTAGAGAGCGGGGCAGGCCGTGAACTAGACTGATCCAATGATGGGTCCAGAACACAATTCATATCGTTGCCAATAATCAAAGCATGGGAGTTCAAGTCTGGTCAAGACTTTGTAAAATTGTGGTCATCCCAGTTTGGAGTGTAAACTGAAACAAGTACAACCGGCTTCTGATACAGTGTTCCTGAGATAATCAGACAATAGCCATTTGAGTGCAAAATTGGGCCAGTATTAGTGAAAAGTACATTTCTCAAAATGGCTGTGCCTCTAGCTTTCAAATTGAATTTAGAATGGAACACCTGCCCAATCCACCGTCCGCTCAACTTCCGATGATCTGAGTTACGTAAATGTGTTTCTTGGACAAACATCTGCATTGAGGCGTTTGACAAATGTCATGGTTTTGGTCCACTTCACTGCACCAATAATAATTAGTATTTACCGCCCGTCCATCAACTCAGTCATATTAGTCATAACAAGGTATTAAACGCCGCTGAAGTTTGAATTCTAGAAATCTAGGACACGGACAGCATGGACAGTGAACAATTGTGATCGCCCAAACAATAAAATTCAATATCAGCAAGGTTGAAATGAAAACAAAAAACTGCACAAAAATAAACACCTGTAAGAAACTGAGGTCCCCCCCCACTTAAACAATGCACTTCCCTTTCACTTTCTACATCCCTTAAGGATTCACCTCGGTCCATAAAACTTCTACCATGTTGTATGTATTAAACCAGGGGTGTCCAAACTTTTTGCAAAGTGGGCGAGATTTGGTGTGTTAAAAATGTAATGGGACCAAGCGTTCTTTACATATAACAGCAATTAATTTAAATACATTTCAGCGAGCCGTTCTGTTTAACATTTGCTTTTTTATTTTCATTTCAGCTATTTTAAGAGTGTGTTTTGATTAATTTGAAACATGCATATCAAAATTGAATTGACATTAAATATTGAAATTTAATATTCACTTAACTTCACGTTTTTTAACACTTAAGTTTACTTTTTTGTAACAGTTGAACAGAAGTAATTGTACTCTTGAGTGCAAATTACATTTGAAACATAAAAAAATATCTCACCATGGCAGTTAAATATTGATAGAATTTTTAAACACAATAACAGAGAAATGAACAAGTAATAGTCATATCAACAAGTGCAGGGCTCATTTTAAAAATGAAATTAGAAACTATAAATGTTGATTGGAATTTTAAATGGTTATTAATCTGGAGTGAAAAAAAAAAAACAAAAACGTTTTCAGACTTATCGTAAATGAAAAATGACTTGTCCGCATGAGTGTGATGGGTGAAACTGAGATCTGCAGTGCAGGACAAAAGTCCAGGTATGGCAATCGTATGGATGCGCAAGATGTCTTGTAAGTGAGAGTCCGATAACCGTGTCCTCACACAGCTCTAATTTAAGTTCATAACCGAGAATGTCTTCTCACACAAATATGACGAACCAAACAAGCTTAGCATTTTCTTACCAAATGCTCGAATTTCTCGGTAATTTGTCCTAATCCAGCTGTCAGTAAAAGTTGTCGATATAAAGCAGCTGGTTCTGACCGCCGCTCACTACATCACACTGCAGCTCAACTTTCCTCCTTTTTATGATTTTCGTCATTTTAGAAAATTAGGGGATCATACATTCAATTACTCATCTGCAAATGTGTTGTTCCTAATTTAGGCTATACAGTAGATGGCAGCATTTAGTACACGCAGGTAACAGCGCTGCTGTCCAATGTATTCATTCTCCATGCGGGCCAGAAGTTATTGATTTTATGATGGATGCTGCGGGTCGGATGGAAATTGACCACGGGCCGCATTTGGGCCCCGGGCCGGACTTTGGACATGTCTGTATTAAACAATACACTTATGAAGCTACACATTACAATTATCGAGTATTTCCCTCCAACCCTTTCATCCCTTCAAACACTCCGTTCCCCTTATCAAGCTCCTTTCCTGCATATGTAGGCACCTTTGCTTGAACAGTTGAAGGCTTCTGTGCAGTGTGCAATGACATATTATGTACGGGCCCATTATTTTGTTAGACAGCTGCAAAAGCCAATCAATTCATATGATCGTCATCTAGAGGCCTTACGTAGAACATGACGTAACTGGACGCTCACTGCAGGAAAGCCGTGCTATATGGCTCCATCATGTTAAACGGTGGAAGTAGTTAAAGTTATCTCAAAAATAAGAAAAAAAAAATTGCCTGTTTAGTACTTAAAAATAGAGGAACCTGTGCCTAATAAAGACCGTTTTTGCCTGTTTAGACAATCAGCCGAAAGCGGCCGGTTTCCAGTAACAGGTCAACGTTTGGAACTATCATTTCTGTACTGTATTAATACCTAAAAACTGTATGTGTACACACATAATTTTATTGTGGGCGCTGTGGCTTGGATATTTGAGTGGTCGCTTGATGTCACTAGAAACTGCCTTGGTCAGCTGTATCCAAATTATGGCCAGAGACTATTTGTGGTCCATTTTATTTAGCTGCCCTTGGCATATACAAAAAACATTTGACCCTTTTCACAAGGTTATTTGAATAACAAATCTGCAAGTAGGCAGAGTGTGGAGTTGAAAATGTTAATGACCACTTACTGTATAATAAATTGGTTCCTATAGAGTCTAAAGTGAATTTTGTCATTGTTAAGGGTGGCTCCAACCCAGTGAGATAGAGGACCAAGGCTGCAGAAATCTTGGAAATCCTCAACTATTTGCCTTATCTATCAGAATATCATCTATTACAAATGTTCAGTAGAAAAACTTTTTATGCGTCTGCTAGCGAAATTAACCTATGTCACATAACCTCCATAACCACTCTCTCCACTCTAACCTTAACCCTATGTCTCTGAGAAAGGATTGACACTTATTCATCTGTCTTTCTTCTCTCCCTCCAGCTGTCTGTGTATCACAATGGGTGATGTACTGTCATTAACATTGTGATCGCCCCCCCCCCCCCCCCCCCACCCCCCCAAGCAAGGCCTCCTCAACAATCTGCTTACCTCAAGACTCACTAAATCAGGCTGACCTTTACAATTATCATGGGTGGAGTAGTCCAGATGCACTTCACCACGATAGACTATGTCATTTTTGCATTGCTGTTAGTAGCCTCAGCTGGTATCGGTTTGTATTACGCTTTCTCCGGTGGACGCCAGCGTACAACACAGGTGGGCCTTATTTTACTTTTTTTCTTTTTAACTGAGGATTCAATCTAATTAGAAACAAATGTATTTATTTCAGGAGTTCCTGATGGCTGACCGTTCAATGAGCTGGCTGCCTGTGTCTCTCTCACTGCTCGCCACTTTCCAGTCAGCTGTGGCAATTCTGGGCGCTCCTTCTGAAGTGTACACGTTCGGGACACAATACTGGTTCCTGGGCTGCTCATACTTCTTGGGACTCCTCATCCCAGCTCATGTTTTCATACCAGTCTTCTACAGGCTACGGCTCTCCAGTGCATATGAGGTATACAGGGCTAAAAAAATAACCTATTTGTTGCAAACTAAAAGAAGCAAAATACAGTTATGAAACAATTGGTTAATCTGATGTCCTTAAACATTTAGAATAGTAAGAGTCAGGTGGATCGTAAGCACATTTAGGTTAATGTGATGTTTAAACACAATTGATTTTGTTGAACAAAAGCTATTTATCATTTCCCCTACAGGCATGAAGTTTGTGAAAGAATGCATTTGAGGGAATTGACAACTAAAAAGCATACTTTTACTATATGAAAAAATTAAACAACATTTCTTTTGTTGTGCATTCTGTTTAAAAAGCAATTGACAGTCAGGGATAAAAAAGTGTAATCCACATAGACAATTTGCCAGCAGTTGAAATAGTGTGCTGTTGTCATTTTCCCTCTTGTGTTTGTTTTTCCATCTAAACGCCCCTTTCTCACATGTCTCTTGTGTTTGTCTTCCCATGATAATCTCAGAGGTTAGCCTTCTTATCTGTCTTCTTAGCGGTCTTATCCTTGACATGTTAACAATCAGCAAAGACAGAGACAACAATGAATGTGCTAAATGCTTTTGTTTTTTCCTTTTTCTTCAAATTCAAGGACACCTGCCATTTTCTAGCCAGTCATGTGCACAATGTTTAGCAAGAGCCATGAATGCTCTGAGATTATATGTAACGGCATTATTTTTTTTCTATTTTCATTATTTTGTTTTCCCTATTTTTCTTAACAGTATTTGGAGCTGCGCTTTAACAAGACAGTCCGGATTTGTGGCACTGTGACCTTCATCTTTCAAATGGTATCATATTCACCTTTGTAATAATTGCCGGTCTTTATTATTTTTGTAATGTCAATTATTTCTTAACATCTGAAGTGTAGTATTGTATTTTAAAAGGAAATAAATTATCCTAGCACAACAAATTCAGATTTTGTCTGGTTACAAATGCACGTGCTATTGTGCTTTATCTACTTTGCCCTTAAAAAAATGTTGGTTTTTTTTTATTTGCACTTTACATCCACCCAACCTTTTGGGGGTAATTTGGTTTCTTAACTATCAATTCAAATCCTCTTTATATTGCCATCTAAATCATTTGACAATGTTGTTTTATTGCTGCTAAATACTTCAGCATATACCCTATTTTCCGGACTATAAGCCGCACCAGCATACACAGTAAGGCGCAGCAGGAAAAAAATCCTGATTAAAAAAACAAATTAATCTCATGGAAAAGCCACACCAAACTATAAGCCGCAGGTCATAACATCAGATATTTCTTTATGCAAAAAGATGGTATATGGAAGCTTTTCCTTTTTATTTTATTTTTTTTTTTACTTTTTTTTTTCCAACATAACACCAACAGAATACTGCAGAGATACTGTAAATAGCAGTTCAAACTCGAAATAAATACTTTGATCTTTGATCATCTTCTTCTGTCTCACTTTGTTTAATTGATAGAATATTTAAATGAACATAAAAACTCATTGCATATAATTCATATATACAGTTATAAATATCTAAATACAATCATATACAGTGGGCCCCGTGTTATGAGATTCATTTGTTCCGCGGTTGGGCTCGTAAGGCGAATTCACTGTATGGCGGGCAGTCCAAACTATGTTGAATAGCTAATGCATTTAGAACCCCAGGTAAACACATCAAAATTGTACATACATACATACAGATGGGATTGGTTTAAAAAAAAAAAAAACGAAATATCAGACGTTTCAAAACTGATATGTGATATATTGGAAACTGAACTTTGTATTTCAATACTTTTTTTTTTCCAACATAACACCAACAGAATACTGCAGAGATACTGTAAATAGCAGTTCAAACTCGAAATAAATACTTTGATCTTTGATCATCTTCTTCTGTCTCACTTTGTTTAATTGATAGAATATTTAAATGAACATAAAAACTCATTGCATATAATTCATATATACAGTTATAAATATCTAAATACAATCATATACAGTGGGCCCCGTGTTATGAGATTCATTTGTTCCGCGGTTGGGCTCGTAAGGCGAATTCACTGTATGGCGGGCAGTCCAAACTATGTTGAATAGCTAATGCATTTAGAACCCCAGGTAAACACATCAAAATTGTACATACATACATACAGATGGGATTGGTTTAAAAAAAAAAAAAACGAAATATCAGACGTTTCAAAACTGATATGTGATATATTGGAAACTGAACTTTGTATTTCAAAACGTGGATTGCGTCATTTCTTATCGCAATATATCGAAATATTGATATTATAGCCCAGCACTAGATGTTTGACAACGAGACTAGAGCGAGTGAGAGTAATTATCCTAATGACGTTGGCTTGTTTACATTGTATTGGCAGGCGATGACGCCGCAAGCATTAATAGAAATACGGTTAGGTTTATTGTTTTGGAGTTGCCACGTTCAGTTGTGCAGCTGTAAACAAAATAAAAGCCACATTTTTGAGCCATATGAGTCGGACCGCTCTTTGATCTGAGCTGCTCTGCTTTGTGGATGAGCCTACGTAGTCTGTCTGTCTGTCTGTGTCTGTCTGTCTGTCTGTCTGTCTGTCTGTCTGTCTGTGTCTCTCTCTCTCTCTCTCTCTCTCTCTCTCTCTCTCTTCCCAACAAGTTCACTATCTTACAGTGTATAAGGTGTAATAATTTAAGATTTAAGTACAGTGGGTCCCCGTGTTACGAGATTAAATCCGTTCCGCGGTTGGGCTCGTAAGGCGAATTCACCGTATGGCGGGCAAACCAAACCTAAGTTAAATAGCTAATGCGTTTAGAACCCCAAGTAAAAACATCAAAATTGTACATACATATTAAAAATTGGTACCAAAATAGTATAGTAAGTGTTATGTATATATAACATACATGTATACAATCAGAAAACATCATAAATTAAAAATATAGAAAGGATTTATTTACCTATGAGTGGCGCTTGTTATGACCATATTCACGAGTAAAGATAGCCAAGGCTAGTCTCGCTTCGTATTTCTTGATTATCTCCAGCTTCGTTTCCCTATAAATCATCTTCTTACTTCTCTCTTTAACATCACTAGCAATTCTGGGACCCATGGCTAACCCATTCAAGTTTGAGTTAAGCAATAAAATGCACTATAAATACGGTTTTGTAACCACTCACGATAGAACAAAGCTTTACCATTCCGCCATTTTGAAACAAGTGAGGCCGACCAATAGCAGACCAGCATCTCCGTTGCATGGAGGCATTGACAGCAACAGAAAATAAGTGCAATTACCTAAAAACGCCTGCAGATGGAGACAAAACAACACAAATACAGCTAACCCCCTAGGGTCATGACAGTTGTTTTTGTCGCAAAGCGGGGAAAATTCCTAAAAAAAAAAAAAAAAACCTCAGTATTCCACAATCGCAACATGAAAAAAACGTAGCCAGGGACGCTGTAACCCGTGGGTCCACTGTATACTATATATCAAGTTTACATGTCACAAACTTTTTTTTTTTTTTTGCAAGATCTTAATCAATTTGGACATACTTTTTACATTTTTTAATAATATATATTTGAATCTCTTTTTGAGCACAGACATTGATTAAAATATAGTTGTTCAATAAACTGTCACCAAGAACAGATATACACATTTGCTTGACCGGTGGATTGTCTACTGGTGGCTAGCAAAAAAAAAAAAAAAAAAATCTGCACAAAAGCCGCATTGGACTATAAACCACAAGGCTCAAATAATGAGCCTTGTGGGAGGATAATGATGGAAAAAGTTGCGGCCTATAGTCTGAGACACACGTAATAATTTAGTCATCATATAGGAAAATTACTCCTCCTCTTCGCATTGTTTAAAATAGAATGGCAACAAAATATTAGCTTGTGTGATTTCAAATATCAGTGTTGTTCTGTTTTTGAGAATCAGGTCAGTTATTGATCAACAAAATGTCTTTCTGCTTAGGTGTAAATTTTGTCCAACAGAACCGTAACCAAGGGAAGCAGTGTCAAATGAAATTCTAATCTTGAGCTTATAAAAATATCAGTTTATACTGTAATTGAAAAGCTGACTTCAGTGCATGTCATTGTTTGCATATGATGTAGTCATGTTTCTTCAAAAGTGAATCAATCTGGTGAGTTTAGCTTGAAGTGCTAACATGTTTATCCTGTGTTTGAAGGTTATTTATATGGGGGTGGTCCTTTATGCTCCAGCCTTGGCACTTAATGCAGGTGAGATAAAAACTAAAAATAAAAATCCTTTTATTGTGCCACATTTGCACCACAGTCTTTTTTTTGTATTAAATGACACTTTTTTTGTTTTGGCAGGTATGTTGGTATGCTAGATATTTGAAAATCTACGTTCAACCATTAGGTGTAAAATAAGAAGTAAGAACATGCAGATGGTGAAAGCTCCACTTGTCCACACAAATCTCACATGTTCTCTCCTGGAGAATAGCTGGGCTAGGAAAAGTGACAATGGCATACAGAGGTCAACATCAGGTTTCATGACGTGAAATGAGATAGAAAACAAAATAAGAACACTTATGAATGAATAAATCACACTGAGGAGCGAATGTTGGTGAGTGCCCACCAATATAGCAGCACATTTGTTCAAGGTGGCCTGTACTGCTCTTGTTGCAAGGAAATTTTGAAAGTCAATAGGCATTTCAGCACAACTATACTCCATGCTCACGGCGCATTTTGAAATTTTGTGACCAAAAGTGGACAAAATTTTAGACCACAAAACCACCATAAACCATAAAAGCAGGTCTATTTTGAGGCGCAGGTTGTGTAAAACAAATTTGATGCATTTGATTTAATGTGCGCTGGGAGAGAGATTCAGCTCTGGTGACGTGTGGTGCATTTGTATTCATAAATATGAACAATAGGCATGTGCATGTGATAATACTAATCAATTGATTGAAAAAAATTTAATCATTGTCATCTGAAAAATTTGTATAAAGCTGCGCTAACACACACACACACCCCGTGACAATTAGTTATTATTAAATATTGATGGAGGGTGTCCACTTATTTTATTTTTCATTTTGTTAATAAAAATTTATTTCAAACTGTCACTGTATAAATGAAACTATGTATATAATAAAATGATGTACATAATAAAACATTTCGTAAATTGATTTTTTTATTATACATTTCAAACTGTCATTGCAGACTTGAAGAAATATATAATAGAAGTTATATACATACAAGTATATTCTTTACATCTTATTTTATGATATTACTTCATATGAATTAGGAACTGTCATTCTAGAAATTATTGTGTAACAATAGATGCATGCATTTAATAATGTATTCTATGCAATTATATGAGCCGGCTACTCGTACTTTGACACACACATGGCGTGCACAGCCCCAGTCTGTCCGCGCTAACTGCGCCTGTCAATTGTCAAAACTCAGTCTGGTCCCAATCTGACCAAGCCTGCGTCTCGCTGATCGTCCGACTCTCAGCAGGTTATTATACTGTGTATAATTAATTTATTTAACTGGGATAAAATGTTAATCAAATGAGGAATTAATCATGAAACCGTAAAGGGACACTGTTTAGGATTTAAACCATTTTTCATTAAAAACGAATAAACTAAATGACTATAAATTTAAAAAACTTGCAAATAAATGTGTTCTTAACAATCAATAGTATGTTTTAAATATAATCGTAGGTCTAGTTATCATTAAATTATATTACATGGGGGGTGGCACTCCTCCGGAGGCTGACATGTCTGTTATAGCTGCGGACAATGGTAAATGCAGCACCTCCTACTGTCCGTGATGAAAAACTGTCAAATCTTACACGGTGTCCCTTTAAGATGAAAAGGTGATTGCGTGTTTAACTGCAAATTCAGTCTCCCTGTGCAATATGCAAGCAGGCATATTTTAGAGAGACATCTAAGACATGCACTTCGGATGTCATTTAATGAGGGAAAAAAATCGGAACAAAACTGTGTAAAATGTCATCAAAATGTATTTTTTTATGTGGTCAAATACATTTTGACTCATGATGAGAAATGGATCATGTCAACCATAGATGACACAAAATGTAAATGTACTAATAGTGTTGCTGTATTTGCTTACAGTCACTGGTTTTGACTTATGGGGAGCAGTGCTTGCCATGGGTCTTGTGTGCACCCTCTATACCTCCTTGGTAAGTCAGGAGTTCTCTTATATTGAGTCTTATTGTGAAAACTTTCTTAATTATTTTCTTGATTTTTTTTATATTTAAATTTCATGCTGAATGTGAATGTTCTGTAATTTGACTTTGTAAGCATATGCACATGTCCTCGTGTTTCTTTTCCTTCTTGAACATATTGTAATATTAATTTTTCATAAAGTCTTTGTTATGTTGTACTCCTTCACAGAATTCTGGAAAAATGTTGCCGCTAGTGTGATTCAGATGTACCGTATAACCCGGGAAGTTACGTGATTCAGGCTTATACTGCATATTATTTACACCTTCCTCAAAAAGAAACTTATTTAGCATTTCCATGAGTAAAAAAATCATATTTTGTCGATAATTAGATAACTTTTATTTTTATTATTATGTTATTTTTCTTGTAATGAATACATTTTAATGCACATTTAAATGCACAAAAAATACATTGTTTAAAGTGCCAAACATTAAACAAACAAACAAACAAAAAAAACATTAATGCAAATATTGTAGTAACTACAGTAATGAGTAAATACAATAGTGATTTTACTTCAGGGCACCACCGCCAGCTGTCAGGGCTGACAGAGAAATAAGGCATAAATAATAATAATAATAATAATATTAATATTAATGCAATGAAATCCCAAGGCGCTTTACATTGCGCAGCACAAAAACACACAGTAACCAATGGTGGCAAACTACATTGTGTACCCACAGCTGCTAATTTGACTGTAACCCTAACCCTAATCCTAACCCTAACCCTGGGGCAGACTGACACAGGCAAGGCTGCCATACTGCGCCTGCAGCCCCTCCAGCCAGCAACTGTAGGCAAGGTGGATGAAGACACAACAACACGTGATTCTGACAGAGCAGGAATCGAACAGCCAACCCTTCAGTTACTGGACGACCCTCTCTACTGCCTGAGCCACGCCCGCCCCAATTACCAATATTTCTTTACCAATTAAACAGATACATTTAAACCAAACAAACTTTACGTGTACCACCAAGCTTGTGAGCTTACCGAAAGACAAGCTAATGCTAACGTTCGTTCATAAGCACATTTACGTTTGGAAACAAATTTAAGTAACTCTTGCATGAGTGACAACTCACCTCTGACGGACACACATACACACACACATAGCTTCAAGCTGTGTATGCAAGCAATGGTTAGGTGCGTACCACCACCTACTGTACAAGAGTATAGCACTCAAGCCTATCTTTCAGCCTAGTTGCCCTCCATTGCACATCTGGCTTAATAAGGAAAGGACATGAATCTCGTGGCAAGCCTGAACGAGAAATGTTGTGGCGTTCGATCTCGCGAGATCTCATCTGGTGAGATCTCGTCCCATCCCTTGTAACGACCCATTACGGCTCACCTCTTTTCTAGATTTGATCATGTGATGTTCGCAAGCTGAATCGTTGTTGGTTTTTACCTCAGCCTTGAGTATTTGTCATTTTCAGATTTAATTGTACATGAATAATAATGAAGTTATAAAATGCAGCCAAACTATTAAGTTCTACTCCTGGAAATGAATGAATAAAGTACCCCTTTTATCAAGTTGTTGCTTGTCTTAAAATAAAGACCCTTTTAAAATAATAAAATACGTATTTGTTCGGATGGGCACCAAAGAAAAAATGGAAAGCTTAAAAACTATAATGAGTAACAGTACAAAACATTGTTTTGCAAGGCCTTACTTCATCCACATGGATACTGGCAAATATTTCTGACTGTCATCTCACTAAAACACTTGGTACCACTGGCTGAAATCTGATTTTAATTACTTAGCATTGTTCACCATGAATTCTAAGTTATTCTTCTCTTGTCACATTCTTTCTATGTCCTTGCATTATTTCATAGTGTCCTATAAAGCCAACAGAAGAAAACAAAACACATGCTGTTCATCCTTGACCAGATTATTTCTCAAACTGTTAGTCAAAACACTAAATTGTACAACCTGCATGCTTGTGCTCTATCAACATGATCTTTGCAGGATCAAATATGCTAGTCCTTTTATTTGTTGGTCGAACTTCAAGTCGACAAATATACAATTTAAAAGATGTTGAAGAGGTAATAATGTTTAATTAGTCATTACTGGGCTATAAAACATGTCCAGTTGTGTCATGATTGTGTGTGAATGTGTCCCACAGGGCGGCCTAAAGGCGGTGATGTGGACCGATGTCTTCCAGACTATAGTAATGTTTGCAGGGCAGCTGGCGGTTATCATCGTAGGTGCATATCAGGCAGGGGGAATCGCTGAGGTCTGGAGGAAAGCAGTGAATGGCAGCCGCATTGCAGGACTTGAGTGAGTAAACACTGTGCATATTGTAAATGGTAAATGACTAGTTAGTGTAAAGCGATTTGCGTACCCAAGGTAGAAAAGCGCTTTATACAGTAAGTCAAAGTCTATTTACCATATACCTCATTGTGAGCATCACATGACCGATCCCACAAAAAAGTTGAGCCGAGATTTGTTGTTGCTATTTTAAAATCTTGTTAATATAAATTATTTGTGGTTGGTAGCAAGGGATCTAAAGATGTTGTATGTGTGCAAAAATGGGATAAAAGACGGTGATAAAAAAAAAAAAAACGCTTTTCAGTAGCCTTTGTGAACGTGACCCACGCTTCATAATTCCTTTTTGCAGCCTAACTTCCTTGCTTGTTGCTAGTGATGGGTCCCACAACACCCGACGCACCGAAGCATGTGCCGAACTCACAGAACGACCCCTGTGTCGGTCCGTTAACCGCTTTAAGATAGTCACGTGACCGTGCCATGAACTGTGTCAACACAGCAAAAGCGCACCAAACTGTGTTTATAAGGAAGTGGGTGTGTCAACATGACGCAACCGCTAAAACAAGCCAAATCACATGGTTGCTTCACTGCCTTGTGAGCGTGTTATCACTCCCAACATTCCAATAATACACATTGCAGATATTTTTCCATAATTCAATTTTTTTCGAACCAATTAATTTCCAATGGGAAACAGTCCCATTCGTTGTCAGTTGGAATTTTATCTGTCATTCCTAGTGGGGAGAGAGTCCCATTTGTTCTCAATTTGAATTTTATGTCAGACAACAAATGGCTGCTTGGTACGGTAGTTAAAGTACTGGACCAATACGGGAGGAGTCCATAGTTCGACCTCAGATCGTATTTGCATTTCCTTCACTTCTCAGATAATTAATTTTTTTTATTTTGATAGTTCCTATTTCATATTATTCTCCATACCCACGAAAGGACTGCATGTATTTTTCTTATTCTAAATGTTTATCCTTTTCCCACAAATTCTAATTTTCTATTCCAAAAAGTTCCATTGACTTACATTGGGCAAATTGACATTTGACTATAAACAGTTACGTAAAAAGTTTATTAAATTTGACATGAGCTCATCAATTATATTTAATACTTTATAATAGTCTGTCATAATTCCTAGTTTATTAGGTCTAGTGCAGTGATGAGCAGAGTACACAGATTATTTACTTGAGTAAAAGTAAAGCTATTGTATGTAAAAACGACTTGCGCTGATGCAAAAATATACTCTTAAAAAGTAAAAGTACAGGCTCTGAAATGTACTTAAAAGTACAATAAAAAGTCAAAAGTTTTTTGGTTTTTTTAAAGATCACAATTCCAATTGATTTTTTTCTATGCCGTTAAGATAAATATCGTCAGTTATGTTGAAGAAGGGACGGCTCGGTGGAAGAGCTGGCTTCTTCACACTTTTGAAAAACATGCATGGAAATCAGGGGTGTCAAACTCATTTTCGCTTGTAGGCCCCATAGAGGAAACTTTTTTCCTAAGTGGGCCGGACAAATAAGACCATGGTGTATATCAGTGGTGGAGCGTCAGAGCCAGCAAGGCACCTCCTTGCTGGCCTTACATAATGTGACATCATTACATAAACTATAATAATTATATCTATAATGAAAGTCACAGCCTCATAGCCACCTGAACAGGTGGGTGAGCCAAACAGACACCACTCACAGATACCACCAATTTCATTATGGCCCGAGCAGCGACCGCTACATAGTAAAGATTAAACACATATTTTGATGCCTCGCCTCCATCCCAATTGTCGGCGGATCTTCACGAAAATTAGAGCAATTGTGCCTCCCAGTCTGATAAACAACAGGAGAAGCAAGGAGCACTGGCAGCAAAAAATATAGCAATTCCTTAATGTTTTTATGTACTCTGCTCAGCCTCTTGAAGTGATTTCGCTTAAATGTTATCTGAAAAGCCATAAGACATGCCTATTGCCCTCCACCAAATATTACAATATTTCGATAATGGGCGTGGCCTATACAGCAGCGCAAAGTCACACAACTGAATCAATAAAAGCTCCCACATATTACCACCTTCTCTTAATTTCACAAATTGGTAAGAGTCCTGTACTGAAGTCATCTACAAGTTATTTTTCATCGTAGTGCTTACACCATCGTATCGAACAAAATAATATAACATAATTTTTGCGTTTTCTATATACTTAATTGAGCCTGTTGATGAAATGTAACAAAAATTGGACATTTTCTAACGCATTGACTTCTATTATTCATTAACCCCAACGTGCTTATACCCAAACACGTTCATACTGCTACTTGTTCATTCCCCAACCTGTTTATACCCCAACTTGCACAGGTCTGCGAGGGCCCTGAATAGCCGCTTGCAGCTCAAGTTATTATTCTTCTCCGAAATGAATCACATTTTTGAGGGCCTAAACATGCACGAAAAGTCACCAAATTTTGCACAGTCGTCAGGCCTGCCGAAAATTTTGATATTTTAGTTATTTGTTAAACAATGCAAAAAAAAAAAAATGGCTCTGCAGCACCAACTAAGATTAAAAAAGTGCAGCTAGTCCCAGCCCGTTTGACCTAGTTCTACTAAAATTTTTAGGCATATGTAGGACGTCAAGACCTACAAAAAAGTCACCACGAGCCATGTACAGAAAAAGATTTATGAATTTTTGAATGTGCATTTTTGGCCCATTTTTGGACGTTTGCCGGTCCCAAACTGCTCCTTGTTTCTCCTAAACGCTTGACCCGATCGACTTCAAATTTGCTGTGGTGCATCATCAGACAGGGGCACAACCAGGCACAATTTGGTGAAGATCCTCTGACATATATGATGGGGGCGGGGCTTCAAAATATGTTTTCAATTTTTCCTTCGCCAAGAGTGACAAAAACCTAAATAAGTCTCTTGTACAAGCTTAAAAAAAAATCTAAAACTTCGCAGATACATGAAGACTCATGCCTTTATTACCTATGAACAAAAAGTTTTTTAAATCGCTTATAGGGCCGCCTAGTGGTAAATAAAAATGTCATTTTTTATATTTTCATGTACTGTGCTAAGTCTGTTTGAGTAAACTAATTGAAAATTGGTCAGAATACCATTAAGACATGGAACACAAAGGTTCCCAAATTTTATGACTTTTCAATAAAGGGCGTGGTTTGTACGCCACCTCAGTCAGATGTCTCACCAAAACGAAAAAATTGGCTGTAATTGGCCCCAAAATGGCCTTAATAAGTGGAAAAAAAGCCTCCCTCTCCCGGCTCGTTTTACCTAGAGCTATAAAAATTTGTAGGCATAAGTAGGACCTCAAGCCCTACAAATAAGGTCAAATGTACAGAAAAAGAGTTTCGAATTTTTGAATGTGCACTTTTGGCCCGTTTTTGCTCGTTTGCAGGTCCCAGGCTCCTTCTTTCTTACGATGTTTCAATAATAGGCGTCTATGTCTATTTTCATTTCGCAGATTAATCGGACCAGTAAAAGAGGCTGCAATTTGACCCAGATGATCTGATCTTCTCACAATTTCACACATTGGTTGAGAATTTATCGACAAACATATATCCCAGTATTAAGTTAGCGCCACCTATTGGCAGCAAAAAATGTCATTCGTCGAAAGATTACAGTCAATCCTGTTTGGATTGACCGACAGCTACAAAACCTTTTAGGCATATGTAGGACTGTAAGACCTACAAAAAAGTCATTGGAAGTCATGTGCTAGGATGTACAGAAAAATAATTATGATTTTTTTTTTATGTGCAACTTCGCCCTGTTCTTGTACATTGGCTAGTCTCAAACTCGTGCCTTCTTAAACGGTTCACCCGATTAATTTCTACTTTGGCATGGACTATTAGCAGATATAGCGGCACAAATATGCCAAAAATTGTGAAGATCCCATGACTTGTAAGATGTGGGCGGAGCTTCAAATTATTTTGAATATTTCCTTCGCCAAGAGTGGCAAAAACCTTAATAACTCAGGTGTTTCAGCTTCAAACCCTGTGAAACTCTTCAGGGACTTTAAAAGTCATGCCCTAATACAGCTATGTGATAAACTTTCAAATCATTTACAGCGCCACCTAGTGGCGGACAAAAATCTAATTTTTTACACTTTCATGTACTGTGCAATGCTTGTTTGACTAAATGAACTCAAAAATGGTCAGAAAAGCTATGACAGAGTGGAAAATGAAGGTTCTCAACGTTTATGACTTTTCCATAGAGGGCATGGCCTCTATGCCAACTCAAAGTCCGATGACTCGCCCAAACGGTAAAAGTTGCTGTAATTGGACCTAGATGATCTGATGTTTGCAAAACTTCGTACAGTCGGCCCCCGGCTTACGAACACCCTGATTTACGAACAATTCGCCTTACGAGCGTGGATCACGGAGATTTTTTTCCCCCACTTACGAACAAACCTTTCGCCTTACGAGCAATCCGACATGCCAGCCATTGAGTATGTAAATATGTTCTCGCTTAACTACGTCAACAAATTCAGCAGTTGCGTCACTTTAATCATCAGTAGATACTTGTAGCAGCAACGTGAACGCTATTGCTCTTACAACGTCACACTGACTGTCTCACTCACGGTGTCTAAATATATTACCATTTAAGTGTAGTGTTTGTACAGCTAAACGGAAAAACAGCTGACATGAAATTAAATGTGCCGATTGCAGGACAAAGAATTGTTATTGGTTTAAATGTGTGTTTTTTTTTAAATTAATTGTCAATACATTCCAACCGTTTAAAAAAAAAAGTGCGAATAATTATCAGTCAGTCAAGGAGATGCGAATATGCTATTGGTCGATTAAGGTCACCCGGTCTCACTCACGGAGATGCTATTGGCCGGCGTCACACGTCAATCACAGAAATGCCGATATGCTATTGGCCGAACGCCTTTATCTAGCTTGATGGCACAGCTGGTTGGGATGGAAGGAAGGAGAGAAAACCCTGACTGAAAAAGTTACTGTGACACTGTAAGACCAATAGCATAACTGCTTTGCCGTGTTGACTTTGAGTATTGGTCTCTGCTCTCCTCTGCTTACACCCAGCTCAAGTCACATCGTTCCAAAGGTAAAAGTCATTTTTCCTTTGTATTTGTTATTTAATGCAACTGTACAGTAGATTATGTCACTCAATTTTAATATATGTATACAGTGTGATGTTTTTACCTAAGGCTTCTGCGCGCGTTGCACGCATTCACGAATTAACATGGGTTTGGATTGCCCGCTATACGAGCAATTCAAGATACGAGCGTAGCCGCTGAACGGATTAAGTTCGTAACCCGGGGGCCCACTGTATATGGAATGGGTGTCCAATGTGAAACACACCAACAAGCCTATTTTTTATCATAGCATGTGCGACACCTAGTGGCAACAAAAAATATAGCACTTCCTTAACGTTTTTATCTACTCTGCAGAGCCCCTTAAATTGATATCCCTTAAATAATGTCTGAAAAGCCATTGGCCACGCCTAATGCCCTCTACCAAATAGTACGATGTTTCGATAATGGGCGTGGCCTATACGACAGTGCAAAGTCACACAACTGTAACAATAAAAGCTACAGTAACTCCACCCACATTATACCACCTTCTCTAAATTTTACAAACTTGATAAGTCCTGCACTGAAGTCATCTAAAACTAATTTTTCATCGTTCATACTCCTTGTTCATACCCCGACCTGTTCATACCCCAACGTGCACAGGTCTGCGAGGGCCCTTTATAGCTGCTTGCAGCTCTAGTTATTATTATTATTCTCCAAAGTTAATCTCATTTTCGATGGCCTAAACATGCATGAAAACTCACTAAAATTTGCACACTCATCAGGCCTGCTGTAAAATTTGGTATTTTGGTGTTTTCATACATAAAATCTAAAAAATTGATTTTTAGCGCCACCTAGAGTCGAACACTTCTCCTGGGTCACGGCCAGTTTCACCTTGAGCTTTGAAATTTTTTAGGCTTATATAGCACCTCAAGAGTTACAAAAAGGTTATAGAGCGCCATATGCTAGGATGTACAGAACCAGAGATATGATTTTTTTTTATGTGCCTTTTTGGACCATTTTTGGATGTTTGCAGGTAGCAAATTTGTCTTAATAGTTCCTAAACAACTAAGCCGATCAACTTTAAATTTGGCGTGCTCCATAATCACGCTTAGGGCCACATTTGTGTGAAATTTCGTGAAGATCGGCCAACATATATGATGGGGGCGGGGCTTTAAATTATGTGTGACAAATTTCCTTCGCCATGAGGAAGTGCAAGCCTCAAAAAATCTGACACTTTACAGAAAATTTACTAGTTATGTCCTTAAAATAACTGCATGATAAATTTTAAAATTATTTACAGCGCCACCTAGTTACAGACAAAAATGTCATTTTTTAAACTTTCATGTATTGTGCAAAGCTCAAAAGAGTAAATGGGCTGAAAATTTGTACGAATAGCATCGAGACTTAGAGAAAATGCGTTATCAAGTTTTACGTCTTTGTGATAAAGGGGGTGGTCTGTATGCCACCTCATAGTCGGAGTTTGCTTAAATCTGCAAAACTTGCTGTAATTTAGCCCAGATGATCCTTCAAATGGCAGCCCCTTCCGACCTGTGTGACCTAGAGCTACGAAATTTTTTATGCATATGTAGGACCTCAAGACCTACAAAAACATTATCGAGCGCCATATGTTAGGATGTACAGACGAGCGCCATATGTTAGGATGTACAGAACCAGAGTTATCAATTGTTGAATGTAGAATTTTCTACATTTTTCTACATTTCTACATTTTCTACATTTTTCGGTACCGAAACCCATGACCCGATCAACTTCAAATTTGGCATGCCGCATTATCTTACATAGGAGCACGCCTGGGGAAAATTTTGAGAAGATCGGCTTACAAATATGATGGGGGCGGGGCTTAAAAAAAAGTGTTCCAAAGTCAAATTTCCTTCGCCATTAGCAACAAAAACCCTAATAAATCCAATGTGCAAGCTTGAAATAATCTGAAACTTTACAGAAAATCTACTAGTAATTACTTTAAAATATCTGCATGGTTATTTTTCAAATTACTTACAGCGCCACCTATTTACAAACAAAAATGTCATTTTTTAAACTTTCATGTGTTGTGCTAAGCCCATAAGAGTAACTGTACTGAAAATTTGTCAGAATAGCATCGAGACTTGGAGAATAAAGGTATCCAAATTTTATGACTTTGTGATAAAGTGGGTTGTCTGTATGCCACCCCAAAGTCGGAGTTTGCTCAAATCATCTAAACTTACTGTAATTGAGCCCAGGTGATCATAAAACGGCAGCCAGTTCTGACCCGTTTGACCAAGAGCTACGAAATTTTTTATGTATATGTAGGACCTCAAGACCTACAAAAACATTATAGAGCGCCATGTGTTAGGATGTACAGAACCACAGTTATCAACTGTTGAATGTAGAATTTGGCCCGATTTTGTACATTTTTCAGTACCAAAACCGTTGACCCGATCAACTTCACATTTGATGTGCTCCATTATCTGTGGCACAACTGGGCAAAATTTTGTGAAGATCGACTAACATATATGATGGGGGCGGGGTTTCAAAATACTTGATTCAAATTTCCTTTACCACCAATGACAAAAACCTTAGTAATTCAATTTTTGCACTGTGCTATTGTTGTTTAAGCAAATTAACTGAAAATTGACCACAATAGCATTGAGGCATGAAATATAAAGGTTCTCCAATTTTACAAATTTTTGCTAATGGTTGCGGCCATTACGTTGTCTCAAAGTTCGGTGTCTCCCCAATACCAAAACGTTTCTGTAATTGAACTCAGATGGTCTTATCTTTTCTAAATTTCATATAGTTGATGGGAGTCCAATGTAAAACACACCTTGTAAACATTTTTTTGTCTTACTGCGAGCGCCACCTAGTGGGAGCAAAAAATGTCATTATAGCCGAAGAATTGCAGCCAAACTCAGTTGGTTCATCTTACAGCTATCAACATTTGTAGGCAAATGCAGGACCCTAAGACCTAAATAACAATCAAAGACAGCCATACCCTAGGATTTGAAGAAAAAGTTACGGATTTTTGAATTTGCAAATTTGATGCATTTACGGCCTTTTGTAAGTCTTACACTGCTGCCGCCTTCTCTTATACTGTTGACGCCATCAACTTTCAATTTGGCCTAGAACATTATCAAACTTAGAGGCACAACTGGTCCAAAAATAGTCACGCTCCCATGAATTAAATGATGGAGGTGCGCTTTCAAAACATGGTAAATTTTTCCTTCGCCCCGAGTGACAAAAACCTTTATTACTCAGCTGAACAAGCTTTAAAATATCTAAAAATTGACAGTATCATTTAGACACATGGTCTAAATCTTCAACATGACACATTTCCAAATTACCAATAGCGGCACCTGGTGGCAGACAAAAAAGTTAATTTTTACACTTTCATGTTCTGTGCTATGCCGGTGTCAGTAAATTCACTGAAAATTAGTCAGGAAAATATTGAGATAGATAACATTAAGTATCTTAAGTTTTATTACTTCAAATTTGGGTGTGGACATTACTCCGCCTCAAAATCCGATGTCTGGCCAGACAGGTAAAACTTAATGTACTTGGACCAAGATGATCTTTTTTAAATTTCATTTCATGGGAGTACAATGCTAAACACACTTTTTTTTCCCCTTGTTGTGCGGGCGCCACCTGGTGACAGCAAAAAAAACCAAAAAACAATTACATATTATTTTATATGTACCTTGTCGAGCCTGGCAAAGTAACATCACTGATTTTTTTTCCTGACAGGCCTACAGACACGCCTAATTTCCTCCACCTAATATTACAATGTTTTGATAATGGCCGTGGCCTATACAGCAGTGCTCATTACCACGATTTATCGTAACAGTAAATGCTGAAAACATATCTTTTCACACGGTTTGACCCAGATGATCTCATCTTGTCACGACTTCATATATTGAATAAAAGTAATTTCCTAAAGACATCAACAAACATATTCCATTGCAGTGTGGGAATCACCTTGTGGCAGAAAATAATGTATTACCGATTTTTTGATTCCAATTACTTCGTTGAGCCCGTTGAATAAATGCTAAGGATATTTTTACCTTTTCTAAAACATTGACTTCTACTTTTCGCTTGCATATGCACTA
The DNA here is from genome assembly GCF_059441005.1 of Hippichthys cyanospilos. NCBI lineage: Eukaryota > Metazoa > Chordata > Actinopteri > Syngnathiformes > Syngnathidae > Hippichthys > Hippichthys cyanospilos. The sequence continues at coordinate 15,837,907 of NC_142388.1, read as the reverse complement.
ATACATTCATACCCAAATATGTTCATACCTCGAACTGTTCATCCTTCAACGTGCTTAGGTCTGCGAGGGCCCGTTATAGCTGCTTGCAGGTCTAGTTTAATTTGTTTTCGTTGTTTTTTTTCTATTGTTTGTCTTTTAGCTACAACTATACTTGCCAATACATTGTGTGTCTTTGGTTACTTATTGTATGTTACACTTAAATGCATGGGTAGGAATGAATGGTGTTGTTTAAAATCTTTGCTGAATAGTGTCTATATACCTTATGCTTGTTCTTGGCCTCATGCTATGGCTACTATTTCCCATGGGGAAAAACTTTCAATGTCACAATCAAGTGGCCAATACCGTGCTAAATACTGAGCTGTCAATGCTGCACTATCGTTAGCTTAACACAGTAACTACGGTTAAACAGCTGTTAAAAAAAAGAAGCAGATTCTGCACATACCAGTTGTCCCAAGTTCTCCCTTCCGCCATTCCTGGTGACCGCAAAGCGGCCCCCATGATTCATTCCTGCCCCCTGAGTGAGACGTTGAACGTTCCCAAAGTTGATTGGCTGTCGCGATGCGACACGCGAAAAAGTTCGCCCTATGCGCCATTGCGCCCTGTCGCGCGAACTCCATTGACTACAATACAAAACGGTCCGCTCTTTTGCCTCAATTGCGTATCACTTATTTCCAGCCCACCATTTAGAAGTTGCAGAATGTAATTTTTTAAATACATGTTGCTCATTTTGTTGTAGCCTGAACCCAGATCCTTTGGAACGTCACACCTTCTGGACATTAGGTGTGGGTGGAATCTTCCTGATGTTGGCTCTGTATGGCGTCAACCAAGCTCAAGTCCAGCGATACCTCAGTTCTCGCACTGAGAAAGAAGCTATTATGTGAGTGTCAGAGTTAAATTGCAGTATTGTATTAATAGTATCCAACTTTGAATTTACAGTATGTATGTAAAAAAAAATGTCCTCACAAATAATGTTTTTTTTTAGGTCGTGCTATGTCGTTTTCCCCTGCCAGCAGATCGTCTTGTGTTTAGGTTGTCTGATGGGGCTGGTTATGTTTGCTCGCTATGGAGAGGACAGCCCTTTAGATAAGGGCTATGTCAAAACAAATGATCAGGTAAACATTAATTAAGTTATGGTTCATCATATCTGTGGTGACACAAAAGCCATAACTGCTGATAGGAAATATGTTCTCATGTCTGTGTCTTTTTGCCAGATGGTGTTATACTTTGTGATGGACGTATTCAAGGACCTGCCCGGCCTCGCAGGATTGTTTGTGGCCTGTCTCTTCAGTGGAGCGCTCAGGTAAACAACTCATTTAGCCAGTGCACATCCACTGCTGACAAAAGTACAACCATTTAGGTTTACGATTTTAGAGTAATTTGCGAGCACTGTTATTTAAACTTTAGACTGTGGCTGCCTTTGCTTTGCTAGGTTTTACTGTCTTTGCAGAACTTAAATGTAGAAATCAAATGGAGCTTTGTATTAAGTCTTTTCGATGTCAATGATGGGAAGACTGAAAAGATGAAAAGTTACATTTCCAAATATAAATGAAACAGAAACACTGATTATTGAATGACCCATCATTAAAATGTTGGCATTTTGTTATCCACCCCAGCACCATCTCTTCAGCCTTCAACTCCCTGGCAACGGTAACCATGGAGGACCTCATTAAACCTCACTTCCCCAACATGACTGAATCTAAAGCCACACTGTTATCTAAAGGACTTGGTAATTTGGTCTTGTTTGTTCATAGATAGGAATAACTATGTTTTTGTTTTGCTAAAAAAAAAAAAAAAGACTTGTTGTGTCTCCCACAGCACTGGGCTATGGCTTGGTATGTTTGGCCATGGCATACCTTGCCTCCATAATGGGGTCTGTGTTGCAGGTAACATATCTTTTCACACGGTCATTATGTTATTTTTGATTCACTCAGTCTCGTCCTACGGTGCTGTCAAAGCTGCAGTCGACTGGTTTGTTAAATGGGAAACGCATAGTGTTGGGCATAATCTTTGTATCTCCAAAATCATCACTTTTCAATCAACCCCAATATATCAAGTTCGTTCAAACATTAACATCATAAAAAAGAACAATCCATTTTCAACTATTTTGATTGGTCTGTATTTTGCAAAAAAATAACACTCACACATGGGGCCTGACAAATACTAATAGATTGTTTTATTTTAAATCCTCCAAAATGTTACTTTTCAGCCAGGCTGCAACGATATACAAATGTACCTGTCAAAGCCAGGAGTTCTTAAACCTTTTTGACCTTGGGGCCCAATTTTCCCTATAAATACAGGATTAAATGAATTCCTCTTTTTTAATAATTTGCCGCAGCAGCAAAATATGAGCAAAAAAAAATGATAATGTCACGGATAAGATAACAACAGATCTTTACACAAAAAGATGATATATGAAGATTATCATTTTTTTAGTTATTTAATTTTTTGGGGAATTGTCTGCCAACAGCAACATCCTCTCTTTAACAGACTGAACATGCCTGCATGTTTAGTGCCAACATATTTATAAAAAAATGGATGGATGGTTATCTGTTAGTTAAATAGCAGTTCAAAATCGAAATCAGTTTCAATAGCATCTTTTTCCATCTCCCTTTGATAGTTTATTTTAGTGAACATAACACATTGTACATAATTCACATACAATCATAAATACATAAATAAAATCACATATACTGTGTCCTTTATATAAAATTTACACATCACAACTTTACCCAAAATTTTATCCATTCTCTTATTAAATTTAGACATATTTTTTTAATAATAGTTTTAACTCTTTTTGAGCACAGCCATTGTTTCACATCTTTTCAGTTCTATTTGATAGTTGTTCTAGAAATTGACACCTCAGATTCACACATTTGCTTGCTAATGGCCAGCAAAAAAAATAAATAAACAACACACACACACTCACACACACAAAAACACAGATAAGCCGCAGGGCTCAAAACATGAGGAAAAACTCGCGGCTTATAGTTCGAAAAATGCAGTACATGTACAGTTTGTTTATGTTCTTTGCACCCACAGGCAGCCTTGAGCATCTTTGGAATGGTGGGTGGACCTCTGCTGGGCCTGTTTTGCTTGGGAATGTTCTTCCCTTGGGCAAACTCTATTGTGAGTGTCCATTGTTATTTAGCCAGCAATGAGGTGGGCGACCATAATGTCAGTGATGTGCAGACTCTTTATTTTCCCACGGATAACTCCAGGGGGCATTGGTTGGATTAGCCGCAGGCCTCACCATGGCCTTCTGGATTGGCATCGGCAGTTTTGTGTTGCGTATGCCTACATCAACTGTTGTGTCACCAATAAGTACAGTCACACCACCCTCTTTTGAAAACATGACCACAGCA